>NC_079388.1:0-16180 GCF_029220125.1 Pseudoliparis swirei
GAAACAAGACCTCTCAGGGTTTTGGTTACCCAAAAGACTCAAATCTAGAGGGTGAGTGTGGCAGCGGGGGCATTTCCCCGCTCGGCCAGAGTGGTGGAGCGGGGTGTGGTTCAGGAAGTCTGATTAAAATATCAGCTGACCGATTTGGTACAGATTGGTAATCAGTCCGAAGCACAACCATCTGTGTTTTTGTGTATCTGAGTTCGTTCCATAAAAGGAGCTGACAGAAGGAAGATCGGGAGCAGGAGAGCAGAGACATAGTCTGCGGTCGGAACAAACTCTACACTGAATATCCCTCTGGCTGCTTTTACTCCTTATTACAGTGGAGAGAAATTTCACTAGTGACGGCTACACACTTGTCACAGTGAGTTACTTAATATTCATGTATATATCTGTGTTTTTGTTTTTACCTATTTAGATATTTTGAAATCATCTTTGTTTCTGTGCTCACATGTTTCCGCCCTTTCTAAGACAGTTCAACTCTTTACATGCAGCATGTAGTTTAGAGCTTCTGATCTGAACATAAATATGAAACCATAATCGGTAGTTGATATTTTTACATGTTTTAAGCGAAAGCGCCAAACGTTGTGCAGCTCCTCCGACGTGAGCGTCAGATGTTCAACTGGATGTCTTTGTTCTCTGAGCCTCCATTTTGTTTCTTCTCTATCTAATCAGTGGGTGCGGGGTATTTAATGGACAGAACGGTTCTATGCAGATGACTGACATTCATAGGCTCATAACAAAATAAGACTCAAACCGTCTGTCTTCTGTAAGGATGTTCTGAAACCGGGCACTTCGCAGATGATGGAAAACAGGCTTCCGGACGCGCATGAATTAAGTTATCAACATTTAATGGCAGGAAGTGTAAAACAAACATTCAAGGCCTCACGTAAATTGATTCCCGGCTCCTCCGCCCCCTCAGCCTTGCGGCGTCGGGGATACCAGTGGAAGAGACCAGCTAATCCCCAGAGTTTTATACTCAAAATCAGCCAATCCTCACTCTCAAAGGTGAGTCCAGCCGTTAACACCTAGTGATTGGTTCAAAGTTCCGCCAGAACAATGGAGGGGTCGAATACCACTGGCCCCGGTCAAAACAAGTTACTCCGTCGTCGCTTAAAACAAAGTATTTACAACAAGAGTCCTTTACATTTACTTATTGTATTACATATGGTATTACTTTCTTAAAGAAATGTTACCCTCTTGATTGTTTTAGTTCTGAGTTTGTACCATGGCTGAATGCACTATTGTAAGTCGCTTTAGACAACCGACCAGCTAAAAGCATTTGAAAATGTAAAAATTGCATCCCTTATCAGAACTGATTGACTTACTTCTCTGTTAGAAACTGTTGAAGAAGTTATAGCCTAGCTTTAATATTGCTGAAGGGTGTTGAATTGTGACAATTACTAAAGCACATAAAATTAGGATTTACTAATATACCATAACTTCATACATGTTGTTTAGAATGTGTTGCTTAACAATTAAGCAATATTGTTTGGCAAGTGTCTGTATATTGTTTAATGCATTACTGTAACACACTGGTAAAGATGAATTGTGCCAAGAAACAGATTGGTGGCAGCCAGGAACTCTTCCGCATGGAGAGATTCCTGGGGCTCCTGGAGGAGACCCTATCATGCAGTAATGCATGTCAGAGGTGGGCAGATGTAGTACGAGTGATGACATCATGGATATGCAAATCTACCAACAGCCAGACGGCTCGCCAATGGAGCCGTAATTAGGAAAGGTGTTACCTAGACAATGTATCCAATGAGAAGTGGTATTTCCGGGGGCTGGGACGCCGAGATACAAAATGAACTTTCTGATGCTTAGACACTTTGTGGAGCAAGAGACAGTTAACCGGTAAATGGTTTAGCCAGAGCGGTCTGTGTGATCAGAAGCCTTAGAAGTCCTCGGGTCGAGAATTTATACTCTGTATCTGGACAGTTATTAGATATTACACCCATTGGTAATATTTTCAATAAATACATTTTGGCGAAACTTCTTCGACCACGGACATTTTTTCGTTCAGCTACTGCAGACTTTCTGAATACTTAACAGCGGCTTCTCCCCCTCTGCTGAATCTGTCAATCACCACCAACACATATTGTTTTGCTTACCATTCTGATTATATCACCAACGCCAACACTCATGGCCGCCTGAGCCGGAGAATATGGCCTCGACATATATGCGATTTCCTCATGTTGTTGTGTCTTTATGTCGGCGTCTAAAGTCATCGTTATAGTTGTATACTATTCGTGTTATCTAACCACTGTTAGATAAAATGCACGTGAGACGAGGATGCAGCATGTTAGATCTTTTACCCCGGGTTAATCACACACACAACTCCCAGGCGGCGAAACAAACTATCACCAACTTTGCGGTGATAGTCAGTCACACCGGCACCGAGTGCTCGATCCAATATAGCACACATGTCGTGCTCCGCAACTTACGCCTGATCGCACAGGATCTATACACTGCAGCACACGGACTCGCGCCAAACCTGTAGGTACATTATATTCATGTCATTCTAGTACTGGACCCACAACAATCTTATTTTAATTTGACCAGCTATTGTTGATTTTGGAGGAACAGGAACCACCACCCGGACGGCACTGACTGAAAGAAACAGCGGTAGATTTCTACTTTACATTTATTAGCGTTTTATTCAGAAATAAGGATACAAGTAGACATCATGCATTGGCCCCCTCTAGCCCGATACCTAGAGTATTCAGACCAGAGAGAGGCGCCTTAGCAGAGGGCGCGACGGTTTAAATAGTCATCATGACCAGTTCTGATTGGTCCGGCGAAGAGAGGGCGGTGACTTCTCATTGGTTCTTCGTCTCTCTGCCTCCATCGCTGTCGCTCATTCATTGGTCCTTCTCGGCCCGCCAATTCAATTCAATTCAGTTTATTTGTATAGCCCAATTTCACAAATTACAAATTTGTCTCGGAGTGCTTTACAATCTGTACACATAGACATCCCTGCCCCAAAACCTCACATCGGACCAGGAAAAACTCCCAAATAACCCTTCAGGGGGAAAAAAAGGGAAGAAACCTGCAGGAGAGAACAGAGGAGGATCCCTCTCCAGGATGGACAGGTGCAATAGATGTAATGTGTACAGAAAGACAGATTTAGAGTTAAAATACATTCAATGAATATGACAGAGTGTATGAATAGTTAATAGTAGGCATATTCCACGATGGAGACCTCCACGATCCATCAGGCAGATGGCGGTGGGGAGGAGGAGTGGGCGGAGTCTCAACAGTGGGCGGAGTCTCAACAGGACAGTGGCGCAGTCAGGAGCAGGAATTCCACGACCCAGACCTCGATGATCCATCAGGCAGATAGGATCTATGCCGTCTCATAGGGTCCGATGACCCCATGAGACGTGAAGTCAAAAGGACTCCGGGGAGAAAGCAGAGTGAGTAACGTGTGATTGAGAGATGAAAATTCATCCTTAAGGAGAGAAAAAGGGGAATAGGTACTCAGTGCATCCTAAAACCCCCGGCAGGTATAAGCCTATAGCAGCATATCAAGGGCTGGACCAGGGCAAACCTGATTCAGCCTAACTATAAGCTCTGTCAAAGAGGAAGGTCTTAAGTGAGAGCAAATTAAAAGGGGGTTTTGGTTTGAAAAAGTTTTTTTGGGGGAAGAAAAAAGGGAGGGGGGGGAAATTTTCCAAACTTGGGGAAACCCCCTTTTCCCTTGGGGAACTTGAGCTCGGGAAAGGTTTTCTAAAAATTTATTTCCTTTATCTTTTTTTCCGGAGGTTGGGAATTGTGTTTTTTTTTCCCCCAAAAAAGGAAAGGTTTTTTTTTTTTTCCCCCGGGTTTTAAAACCAAAAGGGCCCTTTTTCCCCCCACCGGGGGTGGGGTTTGTTGTTTTTGTTTTTCCCAAAGAGAAGGGGGCCGTGGTTGGGGAATCCATTTTCAAAGGGCCTTTTTAAAATTTAATCGGGGTTTTTCGTTTTGGTCCCCAAACCCCCTTTTTTTCCTCCTGGGAATATAGGTCTTTGTTTTTAAACCTGAATGTGCGGTGAGGGGAAAAGGGGTGAAAAATTTTGGGGTTTTGGTCGGGCGGGCCGGGGTTTGCCCCAAAAGGCCTAATTACGGGTTTTTTCCCCTTTACCCTTTTTTAAAAACAATGGCCCCTTGCTGCAAATTTTTTTTAAAAACCCTCTTTTCCAACCGCGGGTTAACCCTTCTGGGTTTTTTCCCCCTTTTTAAACCGTCTTTAAAGGGCCGGGGCCCCCCTGGTGGCCCAGGGTGCCCGGGGGGTCTTTTCCGGGGGTCTTAACTTGCCATTTTGGCGTTGGCCCCTTTTGTTGTTTTTCTTAAATTGGGTCCCATCCCCCTGGTTGACATGCCTCCCAGGGGCGGATTGGGGGGGTGGGGCGTTTTTCTTCATTGGTCCCGCCCCCCCGCTTCCTTCCGGGAATCCTGGTTGGGGCCCCGAAAATTTTAAATTTCCCAGGTTTAGAAAAAAAGGGGGAAATTAATTCCAAAGGTGGGTCCCCCCCTTTAACCCGGTGATTACTTAAAAGTTCCCTTAAACAATGGGGGTAAAATTGCCCTTTAACCCGGCCCGGGCCCTTTGGAAGTCGTTTAACCCCTTTTCCTTTCCCTTAAGGTTCCCTCCTTTTTTTTTCCCCGGGGCTTAAATTATTTCACTAAAGTCCGGGCCCTTTTTTTTTTATTGTCCGGGCCCATTAAAGCCCCTTTTCAAAAAAGGGGGGGTCCCATTTTTTTTAAGCCTTTCCCGGGTAATTTTTAAAGGGCCCCGCAATCTTAATAATTTAACCCAAAACAGAAACCCCTCATCAAATACATTTAAAAATATTTATTAAATTTTTTCCAAAACGGGATTAAATTTAAAACCCCAAAAGGTAAAACCTCACTTGGTAATCCAAACCGTTTTTAAAATAAGGGTTTCCCCTTTGTTTTGCATTTTTCTTTTCCTGTTCCTTATTTTGTCCTTCTCGGGGCTTCGGTCCCCCCCTTTCAATACCTCTTTTTCCTTTTAAATTTTTTAACCCTGTTTTGTTTTTCAAGTCCTTTTCAACGGGGGCCAATTTAATTTCAAAGGTCCTCTGCCTTACCGGGCCCCTTTTTTTAATAATTTTTTTTCATTTTTCCCAAATACAGCCCAATCCCCCAAAAGGCTCAGCCCCTTTTTCTTTTGGAACTTTTTCCCCTGACCCTTTTCCCAAATTTTTCCCCTTTGGGGGGCTTCGGCCCCCCAAAATCGACCTCTGGGCTCAAACAACCGGGTTTGGAAGCCTTTGGGGGAAGGGGGGGAAATTGGGGTTTAATGTTTATTCCGGGCCCATTTAATTTTCAGAAAACCAGCCCCCTGGCTATCCCCCTTCCTCTTGGGGGGCCCTGCCCCTTTTCCCTTTTAACCAATTTTATTTGGGTTTGCTCTTCCCCGGGAATGTCTCGGGGTCAACAACCTTTTTGGGGTTTTTGGGAAAAATTTTCCTTTTTAAGAATTTAATTTTGAACCCCGCCAAACCTATTTGGGGGGAAATTTCCCTGAACCCAATCTTTTTACTTTTCCCCTAATCTGGTTGCCAGCTCAACAGCGAGCATGACTTCTTCTTCTCCCCCCCGCCCCCTCTTGCTCAGTGTGTCTCATGTATAGTTATCCCCTGCCTCCCTTAATGATAACGATACATGCAACAAGTGTAGTTTATTTGC
This sequence comes from Pseudoliparis swirei, assembly GCF_029220125.1. Lineage (NCBI taxonomy): Eukaryota > Metazoa > Chordata > Actinopteri > Perciformes > Liparidae > Pseudoliparis > Pseudoliparis swirei. The sequence continues at coordinate 5,698 of NC_079388.1, forward strand.
TAGGTTGGAGGCAGGTCTGGGGTTAGATCCCGGGCCCTCCCAAAACCAGCCTATGCTAGTTAGCCCGCCCTCTCCCGTGGTGGCGGAGCTACAGTCAGCTGATAGCTGTTGGCGGTAACCGTGCAGCCGGGTGGTTGGGTAACTGTTCGCAGGGTAGTAAGTCTACACAAAAGCCCCCCGGCACCAACCACTTCACGTTTAACCATTTTTCCCTGCTCAGCACACCCGCTGAAAACACACCCTGGTTATGGGGGCTCTATAGTCAGGAGCGTGAAAATAGCAAAGCCCGGCCCAAAGTCGTGTGCCCCCCGGGGGCCAGAGGGGGGGAGTCTTGTTTGAAGCTGCTGGCTAAGGATAGCGGAGATACAGTCAGATTGTAATACCCCCGGTGGTAAGGGCCCCCGACCCCGGGGTGGGGAAGTCACTAAAATTAATGTGGAATCGGTGGGGCTTATCCCAAAGGGCGTTGTCGGACACCGTAATTTTTTTGGCCCTCCCCCAAATTTGCAGACGGGCGAATTGTAGGCGAATGTCTTTCAACCGCTGGCTGTCGGGGGGTGCCCAGCGAATAATGTGGGGTCGTAGACAACTGGAAGACTTTCTGGGGGAAAAACCCGATCTGATGAGGAGGCGGCATTCATCCCACGTTGGGGCGGAGCGTCTCATTTCTGGGAAAATGACCAAGTTGATCACGGACTTAATCCATGACAACCCAGGGTTCAGATCAGGAACCGGGAGCAGAGTTGTAGTTTAACACCCCTTTTCTGCTCTTCCATTCGAGCAGTTACCACCCATGACTTTAGAGTAGAGACTGTGTCTGTCCACGGCCACTTCAATTAAATAAATCAAAAGTAAGCAGAAGAGGAGTCGCCCAAAAACCTTATACAAGTTAACACCAAATTTTTTCAGCAGTGCAACAAAATAGGTCTTTTAAAAGTGGTCTCCTTTTTGTCTCTGTCTCTTTAAAATTGTTCAAAGAAAAATTGATTCCTTTATTTTAAATTTCCAAAATGAAATGGTTAAAATATTTGCCTGAAAAACCCCCCAAGTCATTTTAAAACAATTTGGGCCCTGAATGGGGAACAACCCTTTTGTGGTTTAATTAAACCCCCCAAAAAACACCCTCATTTGAAAGTTTTCTTAGTTTTACCTCCCAACCCGGCACTTCAGCCAAAATTTTTTGGATTTTGGGGGCCCCCATCCCTATTCAATTTTTATCTGAATTTCTTTTTTTTAAGGGTTTTTAAAATAAAATTTTTAAAAGGGAAAATTTTAATTCCTTATGTTTATAAGATTTTAGGGGTTCATCTCCCTTTTTGGACTTTGATTTTCTTCAGAGGCCCTCCCCTTTTTCCAGTTTATTTTTTACATTGGGGTTAATTTTTTAACTCTTTCCCCAAAAAATCCCCTTTTCAACCCAATTTATCTTTTAATTTTTATGGGGTTTCTGGTTATCAAAATTTCCCAAAGTTAAAAGACAGGGGAGCAAATTTGAAGCGATTTTTGATTTATTGGGAAACTTAAATAACAAAACTCCCTTTTAAAAGTCCTAAAACGGATTGACATTTGAAAACAAAGGGAAAAGGTTTGGGGGGGGGGTTTGGGTTTACGTGGGGTTTGAAGGGGACAATTTAGGGCCGGGGGTTTTTGGGTAAAAAAGATTGGAAAAGTGAAAGAAAAGGCCATTTTTAAAAAAATTGGGGGTTCCGTGGTCGGGGAAATGTGGACCAGCTCTTCACCCTAAAAAGGGGTTGAGGGTCCTGGGAGTTTTAAACCAGTCTTCATTTTTTTGTGGGCTTGGAGAAGGTTTATCCCCCGGGTTTGGGGGGGGTGGGGTTGGGGGTTCCGGCCCCTTGTGGAGCCCAACCCCTTCTGTCGCCCGCCCGTGGAAAATGTGTTCGCATCCTGGGAGTAAAGCACTTCCGGGGGGTGTTGGGTTAAAGGGGTGGTTTTAGGGGCCCGTTTTTGGGTTTTCATGGACAGGAAAATCAAACCCCCTGGGGGGGAAACATCAGGTTTGGGGGGCTTGGGATCGCCCCTGTTTTTAGATGTGTGGTTCCCCGTTTGACCCCGACCATGACCTCCCCCACTAGGCGGGCTGCCCCGTGTGGCGCAGGGATGAAGGGCAGCCCCCCCCAAAACTGAGGGCCCGGTGGAAATGGTTCTCCCCCCAGGTGGGGGAGTGGCCCCCAAGGGGTTCAAGTATCTCGGGGTCTTGTTCACAGTGAGGGGAAAATGGGCGGAGATCCCGGCGGGTTGCAGCTGCAGCAGTAAAACAGGCGGGGGGAGGCTTCCCGGGGGAAAAGCTGAGCCGGGGGGAACTTTCAATTTCTGGGGGTCTACGCCCAAACCTCACCATGGTCAAACTTTGGGTAGTGACCGAAAAAGAGGGCGGAAATTTTTCCGGGGGAAAATTTCCCCGGGGGGCCCGGGTCAGTTAGGTGGGGAAAGGGGCTTGGGGGGGCTTGGCGAGGACCCCCGCTCGGGAGCTTGGTTCGGGCATCTGGTTGGGGCCTCCTGGGCCCTCCCTTGGGGTTTTCAACGTCCTACCCGGGAGGAGGCCCGGGGAAAAAGGACACGCTGGAGGAAAACCGGCCGGGGAAGCCTCGCCCCCGAATGAGCTGGAAAGTGTCCGGGGGGGAAGTCTGGGTCAACCTGCTGGGGCTCGCCCCCGACCCACCCCCGGGAAAAAGGGGTGAGAATGGATGGATTTAATCTGAAGCTGAAAGATTAATTAAAAAGGTAAAAATGGGGGAAATATTCAATATCATTATATATAAACCAATGAGCATTTTTTGAATGTTCTGTTTTACCCTTACCCTCCCTAAAAAACCCCTTTTTGGGGTAAGACAGGGCAAGAGAGAGGGGCCCAAAGGGAATTTTATTACTCCAAAATTAATATCCCCACATACTAAACACATAACCAAAATGACAATACCCTAAACAAAGGGGAGATAGAATAAAATTTTAAAACAAAATTTTAAAAACTGAGTAAAAGTGGTAGGGGGAGGAACAAGAATAAAATACTGATAAGGAGGGAAAAAAACTTTAAATAAATTAGATTAAATCCTTCAACCCTTCAACAGTTGAGGTAACGTTTTATTCAAGTTAAACGCCTTATTGTTTTAAAATCTTTTTTTTAATCAATTAAATTTTTGGGATTTTTAAAAGTCGTTATGATTTTTGATCCGGTTTCCTTTTGGTACCCTTTTGGGGTTTTGTTTGGGGACTGTGTGTTAAAAAACTAATTGTGAGGGGGAAAAAGAGGAAACCCTTTATTTTAATGGAAATTGTTTTGATGGTCCTGATATTTTTTGCTAATCCGTAAAATGTGATGTGGTTCCCCCGGGGGCAGAAAACAACAAAAATGTGAGCCTGAGGGAGGTCCGGGGGGATTTTGGGGCCTTTTTTCCGACTGTAAAATAATAAAAACAGGGAGGGGAAATTGATTCCCAAATTTATTTTCATTTGAATTTTAAATTAAGTTAGCAAGGCCCGGAAAGTTTTAAAAGTTATTTTGTTTAAAAACCTTTGGAAGAGTTGACCTATCAACAAAGAATAAATTAAAAGAAACTCCCTGTTTTTATTGTCCGGGGTTGTTTTAAAACAAATGGGGCAAGGGTTTGGGGGGAAAGGGGGAAATGAAAACCCCAGGCCCGAAGGGAAATTTTTTAAATGAGAAACTACAAAGGAAAAAGGGATGCCTTTTTTTAAACGCAAAACACTTTAAAATTTACAAGGGGTATTTGGGGGTTTTTAAATTCCTTTTGACCAATTTAATAGGGGAAAGGGGGCCGATTTTAAAAAGGAAGGGTCCTTGACCCTCCCGGGGGGGTTTAAAAACTCTTTAAAAAAATTTAAACCGGGTTTAATAAAGGTTTCAAATTGGGAAAACCGGGGAAAGTCGAAACCCCTTTTAAAGTTTCCCCTTTTTCCAGGTTTTAAGGTTTATTGGGGGCCGAAGGGCCTTTTTCAAGGAAAGGCCAGAGGAATTATTCCAAAGGAAGACCTTCAGGGTTAGGGGGAAAAGAAAAAAGGGTTTTAATCAACTTCCTGCTTACCAGGTCCCGGTCGATCTGGGGTTTTGGAAGCATTCCAAAAATCCCCTTCCCCCTTCTTGGGGGTTCCCTTCCCCGAATAGAGCCAAAAAAAAAGCGGGGAAAAGAAAAACGTCCCGGGTTTTTAAAATAACTTTAAATTTAAATTCCAAAATCAAAAAAATTTTTTGAAAGATTTTTTGAAATTTTAAATTTTTTTAAAAACCTTGGGGGCAATTTAGCAGCTCCGGAGAAATAAATTTAATTTAAAAATTTATTAAATTAGTTTTAAAAATTGGGCCCTTTTTATTTTAAATATTTTTTAAAAAATTTTTTTCCCTTTGTTTTTCCCCCTTAACTAATCAATTTTGCCCAAGGCCCCCCTTCAGTTTGGAAAAAAAAAAAGAAACCCAAAAAAGGTTGAGGGTTTTAAATTTTTGATTTATCCCCATTATTTTAAAGCACCCATTTTTTAGAAAAAATTTTTAAAACCCTTAAAAAATTTCCCCTTTAAAAACATAAATGCAGTTTTTAGGACAAAGGAATCTCTTACGTTGAAAAAGAAAAAAAAAAATGGAAAAAAGGGATGTTTCTAAAATAATGAACCCCATGGGTGGGAAAAAGGAGCGCCATTTAGGTAAAAAAAACAGAGAGGGAAAAAACGACCCAAACTAAAAGGGGGAAACCCTTTAGGAAAGCCAATACTGGGCCAAATTTTTAGGTTATCCTAAATCCCTTGGACTGTTACCCAAAAGCCACGAAAAAGGGGGAGGCTTAAAATTTTTTAAACCCTTTTGAAAATGGGAAGCCCATAAATGGGCCCCAAAGATAAAATAAAAGAAGGCAGGGAAAAAGGGGAAAAACCCGGGCCAAAAAGGAGGGAAAAAATTTTAAATTTGCAGGGGGACAGGGGAAGCCACCAAACCCCAGGGACCTTAAATCCCGTTATATCCCCTAATTTTAACCCCCCTCCAAACCATAAACCCCGACAACAACAGGCCACGGGAAGGGCCCGGACCGGCCAAAATTAGGGGGCCCAGACCCAAATGCCGCAACGGTTTACGCCCCAAAAAGGGGGCCCCCCCCAAAAGAAAGATTAATAGCTAAAGAACCCGCAGGAAAAAAGGGGCCGGTGGGGCAGGGTAATTTTTGCCATCCACCCGGGAAAAAAACCAGCAGGGGGCTTTGGTTCCCCAAAGTCCCCAAACCCGCCACCCGGGGGCCCCCCAAAATTTGGGCCCAACCACCGGAACAAAATGGGTCCAGGACCAGGCCCGGAAAACCAGAGACAAAAACCCCAAAAGGGTTGGGGCAGCGGGAACTGACCAATGAAACCCGAAATTTTTGCCCCACACTAGTCCCCCCAATGTTTCAATGGAGGCAAAGAGAAGAACAAGGGAAAACAAAGGGGGGTTTGGGACGGAATGGGTGACACACAAAAAACCCCTTTCATTAACCTCCACAGAGGGGAAAATTTTTTCAAACCCGCACCCATCGAAGGGGGCCCAAAAAATTGGACACACCCTTGAACAAGAGAGAAACCCGGGTCCTGGGGAAATGCCTGCAACACCGAATTTTTTGGCTGAAAAAACTGTGGGACTGGGGTTCCTATCCCCCAGAAAAAGGGGTTAAAAAGCGGTTAATTTTTTCCCCCAGATTTAAGGGTTTTAACAGCGTTGAATATTTTTTTTCAAGTGGGTTTTTTCCCGGGGGTGGAGGACGAGGGCCCTGGGAAACAAATTAATTTAATTTCCAAACCAAAATCCTTGATTTCCAATTTAAAATTTAAAATTTTTAACCCGGGGCCTTTTTAAATTTGGCCACTTTTAGACAATTCCCTTTCCCAACACAATGGAAAAGACGGGCCCGTGAAAAAAATTTTCAAAGGGGCAAAAGAACCCAAAAAAGGGTTTTTCCCCCCCTTTGGGGGGAAATTTTGAATTTTTTGACAGGGCGATTGGCCCAAATTTTATTTTTAAATTTTTCTTTTTTTCCCTTTTTTCCCTTCCCCCAGAGGGGGTTGGGCTGGTTTTTATTTTAAGATTTTTTTTTTATTTTTTTGAAAAAGGGATTTTGGAATTCCATCCTATTTCAAAAGAGGATAAAGCACACAACAATCTATTTTTGATGGGGGGGGCCCGACTGACTAATAGATCAGATATCAGTAGGTTTAGAATCAGTGACCCCAGAGAACCATTTAAAAATAAATTTTTTAAATCATAATATGCTTGATAAATGAAAAGATTTTTTAAATTTATTTGGGGTTTCCTTCCATAATTTTTTATTTTGGAAAGGGGTTCAACGAAAGGGAATTCAAGAAGGGGCCACTCCGTTCACATAAACTTCTTTTTGTCACTCCCATAAGGCAAAAACATGGGGGACACACTTCAAAGGTTAAGTTCGCGTCAAAAGGCCCAGAACCGGGCCTTTAACAACAAACCGGGGTGGGGAAATTTGATAGGGGCCCGGGCAAACCCACCCCCAAAGGGGGCTAGAAACCTCACCAAAGGGGTTTTAGACCCCTTCCTTCAATTTCAAATTTAGCATTTTTTAAAATAGGACCCAATTGCACGACCGGGGACAGAGATAAAGTATTTGTAAGTACTTTATTTTCGGTTCTGCAGTGAACAAAATGAAAGCGCTCACGTAGTGAGGATCAAAAACTTTTTAAGAGCACAACATAACCCGACCTGATCATGGCAAAAAACCAGGCGACTGTCAAGGAACACTGGGAGTCATGGGAATCTCAGCACATGGCATCAAGACACAGGGGGGACCAATCAGCGGCGGTGCTGGCACTGATGAGCATAGGAGACAGGGGTGGTGACAGGTGAAAACAATCAGGAAGCCTGGAATGGGCGAAAGCGAACATAAATGACCCGAACCCTCTAGCATGTCTGTCGGTGCACAACAGTCCCCGCCCCTCTAGGGCCAACACCTCATGGCCCAGGCTGATTGTAAAAGTCCAGGATAAGAGTCATGTCTCGATAAATGAAGCAGCTATCCAGCTTCTAGCCTCAGGACCGTAACCCTTCCAGTCTACCAGGTTGCTTGCCCTCCCTATTACGGACCTCCAGTAGCTTACGGCCCTTTTAAAGCGTCACCCCTTCAAAGAACTGGGGCGGTGGGGGGGTTTGGGAGGCGGGAACAAGTGTGCTCCACACCGGCGTTCTACTAACGTAAAACGTTGGGTGCACTCTCAAGGTCCTGGGAGTTGCAAGGGGCCGGGCCCCCGGGTTGATGACTCTGGACACTGGAAACGGACCCACAAATCTCGAGCCAGTTTCTTTGAGGCGACATGGGTGGTAAGTCTTTGGTAGAGCCAAACCTTTTGGCCTGGACTGTAGGAGGGCGACCCTGCGATGACGTCCGCAACAGCCTTCATCCGAGCTGAACGGAGAAGAGACTGGCGAGCACCAGCCCAAACTCTGCGACAACGTCTGATCATGGCATGTGCCGATGGAACCATCACCTCTTCCTCGTTGTTAGGGAAAAGTGGAGGCTGGAAACCATTGACACAATGGAATGGAGAAAACCTGTGGCCGCCGTGGAAGGGTATTGTGGGCAACCTCGACCCATGTGAGGTGGTCACTCCAGGTGGTCTGGTTCGGGGGGCGAGACAACGTGGCGTAGTCTCTAGTTCTTGGTTCAGGCGCTCCGACTGTCCATTGGACTGAGGGTGATATCCTGATGACAGGCGATAGAAGGCACGTATGAGTGGTCATAACACTTTACAGAAGGCGGAAATGAATTGTGGACCCCTGTCGGAAACAATGTCATTAGGAATCCATGGATCCTGAATCGTGATTCATCATGACCTCTGCGGTGACTTTGGCAGAGGAAGCTTGGTCAATGGGATGAAGTGAGCCATCTTTGAAAATCGATCAACCACTGTTAGAACCGTAGTCTTGCCTCTGGATGAGGAAATCCTGTCACAAAATCCATCGAAATGTGTGCCCAAAGGGGCGATGGGGAATCGGCAGCGGCTGGAGCAAGCCCATCTTAACTTGAGATGAGGTCTTATTACACGCACACACGGACAAGCCGCTACATACTCGGCCACATTTTTCTTCATGGATGGCCACCAGAAACGTTGTTGAATCCTGAACATTGTTCTTGCTACTCCCGGATGGCAAAAAAGCACAGATGAGTGAGCCCAGTGGATGACCTTGGGTGAAGAGCCTCAGGAACAAACAGCAGATTGTTGGGACACTCGCTAGGCGCTGGATCCATGACATTTGCCTCTTTACCCTCTGACTCCACTTCCCAGGAAAAGGCTCCGATCCCCCGGTTAAGAGGAAGGGTGGTCTTGGGCTCTACCGCAAGTGGTTCGGGATCGTAAAGGCGAGACAAAGCATCGGGTTTTGATTCTGAGACCGGGACGAAAAAGAGTGTGAAGTTGAATCTACTAAAGAAAAGTGTCCACCTGGCCGGGCGGGAGTTGGGGCGCTTAGCCTTTCTTATATATTCTAGATTCTTGTGATCTGTCCAGACAAAAAACGGTTGCTCTGCACCCTCTAGCCAGTGTCTCCATTCCTCGGGGGCAGCTTTTACAGCTAACAATTCCTTGTTTCCCACGTCATAATTCCGCTCTGCCGTTGTCAATTTCCCGCGACAGGTAAGCACATGGATGCATCTTGTTGTCTTCTGCAGAACGTTGAGACAGTACTCCTCCAATTCCCTCATTGGAAGCATCCACCTCGACCATAAACTGGCGCTGGGGATCTGGAATGGTGAGTATGGGAGCTGATGTGAATCTATCTCTGAGAAGTTTGAAAGCAAGATCCGCCTGGGGGGTCCACTTGAAGGAACCTTAGGAGAAGTCAGAACATGCAGAGGAGCAGCAACAGAACTGAAATTCCTAATAAACTTCCTATAGAAGTTAGCAAATCCTAGGAACTGCTGAACCTTTTCCTGGAGTCTGGTGTGGGCCACTGGGATACTGCACTGACTTTCAGGATCCATTTGGATATGATTAGGTGAGACTATGTAGCCTAAGAAAGACACCTCTTCTGTGTGGACCTCCCCCTTCTCTCCCTTGACATATAGCTGATTATCCAGTAGTTTCTGCAAAACTTGGCGGACATGGTTAACATGAGATTTAGCGTCTGGGGAGAAAATCAGTATGTCATCCAGATACACAAACACTGAAATATTCAAGAATTCCCATAAAACCTCATTCACAAAAGCTTGAAAAAAAGCTGCATTGCACAGTCAAAAGGCATTACCAAGTACTCATAGTGACCATTCTGAGTGTTGAATCCAGTCTTCCACTCATCCCCCTTTTTTTATTCTAACCAAGTGATATGCATTTCTTAAATCCAACTTGGTGAATATCTTGGCCGTTGAAGCAGTTCAAAAGCAGATGACATGAGTGGCAGAGGATAGCGGTTCTTCACCGTAATGTCATTTAGTCCACTGTAGTCTACGCAAGGTCTGAGAGACCCGTCTTTCTTTCCACAAAAGAATCCGCTCCGGCTGGAGGCGATGAAGGACGGATAATCCCTGATTTGAGTGAAGAGGGGATGTATTCATCCATTGCTGTTCTCTCAGGTCTCGAAATCGAGTAAAGTCTCCCCTTGGGAATGGGGCTCGGTAAGAGATCAATGGGACAGTCAAAATCTCGGTGAGGACGTAGCTACTAGGCTCTAGACTTGTTAACCGCTTCTTTAAATCATGGTAACAGGAAGGTACCTTGTGTAGATCAGGATAGTCAGGGTGATCTATAATGATCCTACTAGAGTCTGTTGGTGCATTAACACGTTGCGAAAGGCTACACCTGCCCTTACAACCGTCTGCCCATTCCTTAACTTTCCCCGAAGGCCAGTCTATGTGAGGATTGTGGATCTTCAACCAAGGAAACCCCAAAATAATCGGGTGCTGAGTCGACTCAAAAATATGAAATTGCATGCTCTCGGTATGGTCCTTATTTATAGTAATCCGTATGGGCTCAGTGCAATGGGTAACTGTGAACAACAAGCGGCCGCTAAGGCACTGGCACTAACAGGATGAGATAGCGGGACAGTTTTTATTTTTAGCTGTTTGACTAGGCCCCAGTCTATAAGGCTTTCGTCAGCCCCTGAGTCTATTAACACACCCTGGTCAATGGTCTGATTGTTAATACAAATGTCTACCTGAGTAACAGGTCGAGGAGGAAGTCTGCGGAAACTTGCTCACCAGCGCCCTCCTTTTGACTGGTGAGCACGATCTTTTCCGGGCATGAAGCGAGTTGATGACCCGGCTGGCGCAGTAAAACAGCAACCCTCCGTGCGGGCTGCCTCTCCTCCAGAAAGCCTGGTTCTTCCAAGCTGCATGGGTTCACGGGGTCATTCGGAGTGTAGTCCTCGATGGTCCGGTAACATGAGCTGGAAATCCTCCGCTGGCGGGGGACCCTCCGAATTCTGGAAGCTGGGAATAACATCTCGGTTGCGTCGGCGCTCCCTCTC
>NC_079388.1:17180-28120 GCF_029220125.1 Pseudoliparis swirei
CCAGCGGGGGTTTTCCCAGCTCATGTTCCCGGACCATCAGAGGACTACATTTCCCAATGACTCCGGTGAACCCATGCAGCTTGGAAGAACCAGGCTTTCTCTGGAGGAGAGGCAGCCCCCACGGAGGGTTGCTGTTTCTACTGGGGCCAGCCGGGTCATCAACTCGCTTCATGCCCGGAAAGATCGTGCTCACCAGTCAAAAGGAGGGCGCCAGAGCAAGTTTCCCGCAGACTTCCTCCTCGACCTGTTACTCAGGTAGACATTTGTATTAACAATCAGACCATTGGACCTGTGGGTGTGTTAATAGACCTAGGGGCTGACGTAAAGCTCATAGACTGGGGCCTAGCCAAAACAGCTAAAATAAAACTGTCCCATTATCTCTCATCCTTGTTAGTGCCAGTGCTTAGACGGCTTTGTTGTTCATAGTTACCCATTGCACTGAGCCCATAATGGATTACTATAAATAAGGACCACTTAGAGCATGCACTTCATATTTTTGAGCTCACCAGCACCCGATTATTTTGAAGTTTCCTTGGTTGAAGATCCACAATCCTCACATAGACTGGCCTTCAGGGAAAGTTATGACTGGGGAGAGGATTGTAAGGGCAGGTGTAAACTGCGAACCTGTTAATGCACCAACAGATTCTAGTAGGATCATTATAGATCACCCTGACTATTGGATTCACACAAGGTACCTTCCTGTTACCATGATTTAAAGAAGCGTTTAACAGTCTAAAGCCTTGTCGCTACTCCCTCCTCACCCCCGAGATTTTGACTGTCCCATTGATCTCTTGTCGGGAGCCCCATTCCCAAGGGGAGACTTTACCGATTTCGAGACCTGAGAGAACAAGTAATGGATGAATATATCTCCTCTTCACTCAAATCAGGATTATCCGTCTTCATCGCTCTCCAGTCGGAGCGGATTTTTGTGGAAAGAAAGACGGGTCTCGAGACCTTTGCATAGACTACAGTCCACTAAATGACATTACGTGAAGAAACCTCATCTTCAAGCACTATGTCATCTGCTTTGAACTACTAACGCCAAGATATTCACCATGATTTAAGAAACGCACATCACTGGTTAGAATAAAACAAGGGATGAGTGGAAGACTGGATTCAACACTCAGAAATTTTGTCACTATGAGTACTTGGTAATGCTTTTTGACTGTGCAATGCACCGGTTGTTGCTTTGTGAAATGAGGCTTTATGGAATTCTTGAATATTTCCAGTGTTTTGTGTATCTGGATGACATACTCATTTTCTCCCCAGACGCTAAATCGTCTCATATTAACCATGTCCGGCCAAGTTTTTGCAGAAACTACTGGATAATCAGCTATATGTCAAGGCAGAGAAGTGCGAAGTTCCACACAGAAGAGGTGTCTTTCTTAGGATACATGGTCTCTCACCTAATCATATCCAAATGGATCCCAAGTGAAGTCAGCGCAGTATCCCAGTGGCCCACACCAGACTCCAGGAAAAGGTTCAGCAGTTCCTAGGATTTGCCTAAACTTCTATAGGAAGTTTATTAGAATTTCAGTTCTGTTGCTGCTCCTCTGCATGTTCTCCACTTCTCCCATGTTCTCTTCAAGTGGACCTTCAGGCGGATCTTTGCTTTCAAACTTCTCAGACGATAGATTCATGACGCTCCCATACTCACCATTCCAGATCCCCAAGCGCCTTGTTTATGGCTCAGGTGGATGCTTCCAATGAGGAACTGGAGGAGTACTGTCTCAACGTTCTGCAGTGAAGACAACAAGATGCATCCATGTGCTTACCTGTCGCGGAAGTTGACAACGGGCAGAAGCGGAATTATGACGTGGGAAACAAGGAATTGTTAGCTGTAAAAGCTGCCTCGAGGAATGGAGACACTGGCCAGAGTGGGGCAGAGTAAACTGCTTTTACCTGGACAGATCACAAGACCTAGAATATATAAGAAAGGCTAAGTTGCCTCAACTCCGTCACAGCTAGGTGGACACTTTTCTTTAGTAGATTCAATCATACACTCTTCGTAGTCCCGGGTCTCTCAGAGATCAAAAACCCGATGCTTTGTCTCGCCTTTACTGGAGTCCCGAACCACTTGGCGGTGTAGAGCCTAAGACCATCCTTCCACTTAACTTGCGTGATCGGAGCCTTTTCCCAAGGGGTAAGTGGAGTCAGACTGTTCAAGAGGCAAATGTCATGAATCCAGCGCCCCAGCGAGTGCGTCCCAACAATCTACTGCTGTTTGTTCCTGAGGCTCTTTACTCCAAGGTCATCCACTGGGCTCACTCTACTTGTGCTTTCAGTGCCATCCGGGAGTAGCAAGAACAATGTTCAGGATTCAACAACGTTTCTGGTGGCTATCCATGAAGAAAAATGTGGCCGAGTATGTAGCGGACTTTGTCCGTGTTAATAATGCGTGCAGACAAGACCTCATCTCAAGTTAAGATGGGCTTGCTCAGCCATGCCACGATTCCCCATCGTCCCTGGTCACACATTTCAAGGGATTTTGTGACAGGATTTCCCCTCATCCAGAGGCAAGACTACGGTTCTAACAGTGGTTGATCGATTTTCAAAGATGGCTCCACCATCCCACATTGACCAAGCTTCCTCTGCCAAAGTCACCGCAGAGGTCATGATGAATCACGTATTCAGGATCCGTGGATTCCCTTAATGACATTTTTGCTTCAAGAGGGGTCCCACAATTCATTTCCCGCCTTCTTGAAAGAGTTTTGTGCGACTCATAGGTGCCACCGTCAGCCCCTGTCATCAGGATATCACCCACTCAGTCAAAATGGACAGTCGGAGCCGCCTGAACCAAGAACTAGAGACGCCATTTCGTTGTCTCGCCTCCCGAGACCAGACCACCTGGAGTGACCAATTCACATGGGTCGAGGTTGCCTCAATACCCTTCCTACGGCGCCACAGGTCTCTCTCCATTCCATTGTGCCAATGGTTTCCAACCCTCCCACTTTTCCCTAACAACGAGGAAGAGGTGATGTGGTCCATCGGCACATGCCATGATCAGACGTTGTCAGCCATGAGTTTGGGCTCAGAAATTGCTCGCCAGTCTCTTTCCCGGGTTCATTGGCTGGATGAAGGTTGTTAGCAGATCGCTCATCGCAGGAGTCGCTCCCTCCCACAGTCCAGGCCAAAAGGTTTGGCTCTCTACCAAAGACTTACTCACTCCATGTCGCCTCAAAGAAACTGGCTGGTTCAGATTTGGTGGGTCCGCTTCCAGTGTCCAGAGTCATCAACCCGCCGTCGATGCGCTTGCAACTCCCCAGGACCTTGAGAGTGCACCCAATGCGTTTCACGTTAGTAGAACAAGCCGTGTGTGAGCACACTTGTTCCTGCCTCCAAGCCCTCCCAACGCCCCAGCGCCCTTGAAGGGGTGACGTTTACAAAGGTCCGTAAGCACACTGGAGGTCCGTAATAGGGGAGGGGCAAAGCAATTCCTGGTAGACTGGAAGGGTTACGTCCTGAGGCTAGAAGCTGGATAGCTGCTTCACTTATCGTAGACAAGAACTCTTATCCACTTCCACTTTTACAATCAGCCTGGGCCATCAGGAGTTGGCCCTATGAGGGGGGGTACTGTTGTGCACCCCACAGATATGCTGAGAGAGTTCATGTCCATTTATGTTCGCTTTCTCATCATTCCAGGCTTCTGATTGTTTTCACCTGTCATCACACCTGTCTCCCTATGCTCATCAGTGTCGCCCCGCCCCTGATTGGCATCCCACCTCTGTGTCTTGTTACCATGTGCTTAAATTCCCCTGTGTCTCCCAAAGTGTTCCTGGTCCAATTCTGCCTGGTCTTTTGCCATGATCAGGTCGGGTTATGTTGTGCTCTTGAAAAAGTTTTGATCCCTCACCACGTGAGCGCTTTCTATTTGTGCCCATCAGAACCTAAAAACAAAGCACTTACAAACACTGTGCTATCTCCTGTCTCCGGAATTCGCAACGGTGGGTCCTACTTCCTAAGTGTCTGAGCTCGTAACATGGTTGATGAGAGGCCTTAGCCCGAGCACAAACAGAGCAGGCAAGGACGTATTCCTTAGTGTTGCTACCCATGGAGGTCACCAGAAGTGTCGCCTGAGGAGGGACTAACGCCCCGACTAATCCCTATGGGTGACAAGCTTTCAATCGAGAGTTATGTCCCCACTGCAGAACTCCTGGAGAGCGAAGCAGCCTCAGGAACAAACAACCGGATTTGCAGGTCCTGTGCCCCACGGATCTGGTTTCCTCCTTGCGCCTACCTCACGGACCACTGACTCTAATTCTCCCAGGTTAGAGCTTCCCACAACCAATGATGCATGCAGAATGGTGCTCGGGCCCACTCGGGAATCTCCTCAAAGGCAAACTGGCGAGACAGGGCATCGGGCTTGATGTTCCTTTGAACCAGGAAGCGGTAAGTGATGGTAAGTTGAAGGCTAAAAATAATGCCCACCGGCCTGGCTGGGAATTCAGCTGCCTAGTTGACTGATGTAGAGGCTGACTTTGTGGTCTGAACCATGTCGATGAAAGGGGTCTCCCATCCTCCAGCCTGTGTGTTCCACTCCTCCAGAGCCAACTTCACCGCCAATAGCTCCGCGGTTACCCACATCATAGTTGCTCTCTGCTGGAGACAAGCCACGAGAAAAGAAAGCTTTATGGGTGCACTTTCTGGCCAGGTCAGCGAGTGTTGGGAGAGAACAATTTCCACCCCAATGTCCGGACGCATCAATCTCAACGACAAACTGCCGCCAGAGTCGGGTTGCAATCAGAATTGGTGCAGAAGGAAGCGGTCCTTTAATAAGGCAAAAGCTTGAGCCGCCTCAGCAGACCACGAGAAAGGAACAGTAGGAGAGGTGAATTTTACTGGCAATGGGCCTTAATCTCTGCTGTAATCCCCGGATAAACCGACAGTAAAAGTTAGGCAAAACCCAAGAAACCGTTGTAACATCTTCCTGGAGGAGGGTTCTGGCCACTCTTGCCAACGCTTTGGTCTTCCTTGGTCGGTCCCCACCTGCTCCACTCTCGATGATGTCTTGAGCCGAGAACCAACAGAGTTGAGATGAAACTCTACATTCTCTGCCTCTTCACGAACAACATTGAGCTCCAACAGTCTCTGTAGTACTTGGCTGACATGATGTTGATGTCTCCGAGCGGTCCCGGAAAATCAAAATGTCATCAAGACCTACACAAAACACGTGCCGGTTCAAAAAATCTCTCAAAAACGTCATTAACCAGTGCATGAAAACTGCAGGTGCATTGAAAGAACTAGAAGGCATTACCAGGTATTCAAGTGGCCCAGTGTAGTTGTATTGAAGGCAGTCCTCCACTGATCTCCCTTACGAATTCGCACCAAAATGGCATGCATTCCCTTAGGTCCAGGATTTGCTGAAGATGGGCGGCTCCCTGTAAGGGTCTCAAGGCAGAAACTGATTAAATTTGGGCAGGAGGTACTTGTTCTAATAACGGTGATGTCGGGTTTCAAGCCGGAAGTTCATACAAGGGGGCGGAGAGATTCTGTCCTTCTTGCTGACAAAGAAAACTCACCCCTAAAGGGGAGGAGGACAGTCTGATAATGCCAGCGCAGCCAGTGAGTCATTAATGTATGTCTCCATTGTCTCTCTCTCTGGTCGTGATAAGTTGTACAAGCGTTTAATTTGAGGGAAACGTGGTACCCGGTAGCAACTTTCGACAGCACAGCCTGTATGTGGCGATGCGGGTGGCAGAGAGAGTGCCCTCTCCTTGCTGGAATACCGCCGAGGTCATGATACTCCAGCTGAGCACAAGTGTTTTACAGGTCCAGAACAGCAGATCTTGGGAGGCAACGCTGACCTCTATTGGGAACAGCAACGTGGACTGCAGGCAGGATGAATGACAGAAACCACTCCATTCAACGATCCCTACTTTGTTGTCCAGTCAATGTGGGGCTAAAGTTGTTTCAGCCATGGATGTCCGAGAACTAGAGGTGTCTTAGGAGCAGAAACAACAAACTGAATTAACTCACACGTGGTTACCAGACAAAATGAGGCGACGGGGCTCAGTGCGGTGGGCTGACCAAAGCTAGAGACTTGCCATCTAATGCTGACAAACTCTGACTGGAGGATCCAGAGGAGGTTCCGCCAGATGCCCGGGCCTGGGAAAACTACCTCTCAGTCCAGGAAAAACTCTGCTCAGCAATTGCAGAGGTCAATCAAAGCTAATAAGGGAGAGTGAGCTGTTTAAACACAGAGTCTGGCTGGGACTTGAGTTCTGGATCTGAATTTGCAGGGGTCTCCCAATGTGCTCGCCATGGGACCCCCCACGGCTACTGAGTGAGCCCTGTCTTGGGCGGAGGCGGACACGCCCAGCAAGAAAATGTCCAATCCTACCACAATAGATGCACTACCTGGCTCTGATCCTTCTCATGCGTTCAGATTGGAGAGATTGAAGCTCGGCCAACCTGCGCAAAGGGCCTCAGGCTGCATCGAGGAACAGAGGTTTGGGCGCATGGGTGCTAGAGAAACCGGAGGAAGGTCTCACTAAAAATGGGGTGGCATGGAGCGGCTCCCAGAAGAGTGGGCCGGAGTCGTTTGGTTCTCCTTACCGCGTCTCTCTGAATCACGATTGCTCTAACTTATACGCCAGATTGATCCTACCATGTTCAGGAGTCGGCCACATCATGAACCGCGGAAGTTCATCCTTGAGTCGCTCGCACAAACCGTGCAGAAAAACTCCTCGTGAGCCTTGTCGCCTCTATCCGGACCCCCTGCCATGCCACAATGCGGAACTCCACAGAGTAATCTGTGTTCACCTTTAGGTCAGTTTTAAATTAAGCAGACGCTAGAAGTATCTTCAGCACAAACAGGATGATCAAAAACTTGTTTTAGTTCACCCATGTGAAACGGTCAATAGCACACCCACTGATTCCTCCATCTCCACCAACACAGACTCAGCCCAGTCTAATGCCTCTTCCTCAGTAGTCCCAGTAACATAAGGAGATCTTAGCCCCATCGGACGTGAAAGCGAAATCTGTGGCTGGCTAGAAAGGCACCAGTGAGCACTGGGTAGGAATCCTCTGCACCTCCCCAGATCTCCAGCATAAGGTTCAGGAGGTGGCACAGGTGATTCCTTGATTACCTGAGGCCCGTAGGCGGGGGATGGAGCTGATTGACTGCTGACAGTGTCCAAAAATCCTTGAATCTCCGACAATTGGGTCTTGATGGTTGTCATCCAAAAAGCTTTTGTATTGCCTCTCCTGGGTATTAGGTCTAATAAATTTCCATAGCCCAGCAACTGCCCTTTGAAAATCTTCCTTGTCAGCTGGGTCCATTCTTTTGGTTTGGATCGTTCTGTGTAAGGCGTGAGCAAGGCAGGAACCCAAAAAGCAGCACAAGGAGTCTTTCTTTCAAATAAAAGGCTTTCTTTTAATTCTTCACTGAAGCAGAACCACAGTCTGGCAACAGGAGAGAGAAACATGGCGATCCAACAACATAAAGGGGTATGAGGGCAGTTTAAGTAGCTGAAGCGTCCGACCTGATGATCAGTCACAGCTGCTCTGGCAATCACCGCCCAGGGGACGGAGGAGACAGCCACACCTTCTTGGTGAGCCCTAGACAGACAGGGTAAACACACAGGAGACAGAAGGACAGGGAAACAGAGGAAACACAGGGAAACACTGTCTTGTCTTGACGACAACATGACAATATTGTTGAACAACACAAAGGAGGTGTGGACTGGAATGAAGCAGATAACTGGCTTCAAGGTGGGAGGTAGACAGCCAGGGGGCTCCCTGGAGAGGGCCAACGAGCTGAACTGTTTTCTCAATAGGTTCAGTTCACAGCCCTCTCCTGTCTCCTCCACACATCACACCTCCCAAACACCTCCCCCTCTGTCCCCCCTGCTGAGCTGCACATCCACCGAGCCCTCAATTACAATGGGCTCCTCCACCCTCCCCCTCTTTCCTGTGACTACTGACCAGGTGAGAGACAGCTGGAGAAACTACTCCAGCGCAAGAGAGCTGAAGGTCCTGATGGCATCAGCCCCAGGGTCCTAAAGACCTGCCCACACCCAGCTGTCTGGTGTCCTGCAGCGCCTCTTCACCCTCAGCCTGAGGCTGGGGTAAAGTCCGGGTGCTGTGGAAGACGCCGTGCCTGGTCCCTGTCCCCAAGAAGTCACACCATCTGGCCTCAACGACTACCCGACCCGGTTGCCTCTCACCTCCTATGTGATGAAGGTGCTGCAGAGGCTGGTCTTATCCCACCTCCTCCGTGCCCAGGTGAAATACGCCGCTGACCCTCTGCAATTTGCTTACCAGCCTCATGTGGGAGTGGGCCGACGCCATCATCTACCCATGCAACGAGCTCAAGCCGCACCTGGATGGAACCAGTGTCTCTGTGAGAGTCACTTTCTTTGACATGACTTCTCCAGTGCATTTAATACCATCCAGCCACTGCTGCTGAGTGAGAAGCTGGTGGCCGATGTGTGGACGGTCCACCATCTGTCTGGATCACTGACTACCCCACAGGCAGGCCACGAGTTTGTCAGAATGGGCGTGTGCAATGGTCTGAACTGCATGTGATGTTTGGAGCATTCACAGGGAACTGTTCTGTCTCCCTTCCTCTTCACCCTGTACACCAGTGACTTCCAGTACAACACGGAGTCATGCCATCTGCAGAAGTACTCTGATGACTCTGCGGTGGGCGGGTGTATTAGGGATGGACGGGAGGAGGAGTACAGGGCAGTGGTGAGCGACTTTGTAAAGTGGGCCGATGAGAACCACCTGCGGCTGAACGTGGCCAAGACCAGAGAGATGGTGGTGGACTTCAGGAGGAAGCCGACAGCTCCTACACCTCTAACTGTCCTGGGAGTGGAGCTGCGTGGACATGGTGGAGGAGTACAGATAGTACCCTGGGCGTCTCATGTCGACAGCCGAAGCTGAATTGAAGGCCAACATCAACGCTGTGTGTACAAGAAGGGATGAGTCGACTCTTTTTCCTGAGAAAACTTGATCCTTCAGCGATGTGCAGCAAGATGTTGGAGTTATTCTACCAGTCGGTTGTATGTCGCCGGTGTGCTGCATTTGCCATTGTCTGCTGGGGGAGCAGCATCGAGCCAGTGACACCAGCCGTCTCCAACTAAACTGGTAAGGAAGGGTGGCTCCATCATCGGCTGCCAGGTCGACCACCTGGAACAGGCGGTGGAGAGCAGGAGGTTGAAGAAACTGCTGTGCATATTGGACAACCCGGACCACCCGGACCACCTCTCCACCACCTCCTAAGCAGGGACAGACGAGGACTTACTCCAGACGTCTCCTCACGCTCCGCTGCCACAAGGACAGATACAGGAGAGAACATTCCCTGCCGTGCTAGTGAGCTCTATAACAGATCACCTCTTGCCAGATCTGTAGTGCAATAACTACAACAATAACTGAATACTTACACTATGTTGATCTGCACTTCACACATCTCATGTTGCACTACACACATACACAACATTTCATTCCATTTGTCTGCACTTAACAATAACTGCTTTTGCATCTCTATATTTAATATTTTTTGTTGTGTATGCATGTGTGTTGTATATTTACATATATATTTTGTTTTGTATTTTACTTTTATTTTACTTGTATACTTCTATATCTTTCATCCTGTTTCTTATATTTTGTGTTTTGTTTTATTCTGTGTGTTACTGCTACTAATAAACAGATTTCCCCTTGGGGATTAATAAAGTATATATCTATCTATCTATCTATCTATCTTGTTCATCTAGTCACATGACATCTATTGTTCATCTGGTCACATGACATATATTGTTCATCTGGTCACATGACATCTATTGTTCATCTGGTCACATGACATCTATTGTTTATCTGGTCTCATGACATCTATTGTTCACCTGGTCACATGACATCTATTGTTCATCTAGTCACATGACATCTATTGTTCATCTGGTCACATGACATCTATTGTTCATCTGGTCACATGACATCTATTGTTCATCTGGTCACATGACATCTATTGTTCATCTGGTCACATGACATCTATTGTTCATCTAGTCACATTACATCTATTGTTCATCTGGTCACATGACATCTATTGTTCATCTAGTAACATGAGATCTATTGTTCATCTGGTCACATGACATCTATTGTTCATCGTCACATGACATCTATTGTTCATCTGGTCACATGACATCTATTGTTCATCAGGTCACATGACATCTATTGTTCATCTCAATACTGTATATATTGTTCATCAGGTCACATGACATCTATTGTTCATCTGGTCACATGACATCTATTGTTCATCTAGTCACATGACATCTATTGTTCATATGGTCACATGACATCTATTGTTCATCTAGTCAAATGACATCTATTGTTCATCTGGTCACATGACATCTATTGTTCATCTAGTCACATAACATCTATTGTTCATCTAGTCACATGACATCTATTGTTCATCTGGTCACATGACATCTATTGTTCATCTGGTCACATGACATCTATTGTTCATCTAGTAACATGACATATATTGTTCATCTGGTCCACACTTGACATCTATTGCTCATCTAGTAACATGTACATCTATTTGTTCATCTGAATTTCACATGACATCTATTGTTCATCAGGTCACATGACATCTATTCTTCATCTGGTCACATGACATCTATTATTCATCTAGTAACACTTGACATGACATCTATTGTCTAGATATGACATCTATTGTTCATCTGGTAATACATGACATCTATTGGGTTTCATCTGTACACATGACATCTATTGTTCATCTTGGTCACATGACATCTATTGTTCATCTAGTCACATGACATCTATTGTTCATCACAGGTCACATTATCATCTATTGTTCATCTAGTCACATGACATATATTGTTCATCATGTCACATGACATCTATTGTTCAGCTCTAGTCACATAACATCTATTGTTCATCTAGTCACATGACATCTTATTGTTCATCTAGTCACATGA
>NC_079388.1:28620-196120 GCF_029220125.1 Pseudoliparis swirei
TACGAACGAAGGCCTGCTCGAACGGAGGGCACAGCCACTTCCTCCTCTTGGACCGGAAACCGGGGCGGTTGGTATCCCAAGGAGGCCATGAAGGGGGGCATGCCTGTGGCGGAGCTGGTCAGGAAGTTATGGGCATACTCAACCCACAGTAAGTGTGTGGACCAGGAGGACGGGTGGCGAGCAGTGACACAACATAACGCTGTCTCCAAATCCTGGTTTACCCACTCCGTCTGGCCGCTAGTCTGGGGATGGTATCCCGAGGAGAGACTGGTGGTAGCTTTCAAGATCTGAGGAGAAGCTGAGGTCCTCGATCCGACACAATGTCCTGGGTTAAATGCAGAGAACTAATTTCCCCTTGGGCATTAGTAAAAGTGTATATTATTATATTGATCCATTAAGTCACATTTCTTATGTTTTCATGGGAACAGTTTGGTTGAAGGGATCTGAAACAACTGGTTACCTTGAGCGGATATTTACACTTTGAAACATGTTTATAGTGATGCTTGTTCGCAACACTTTTGCCACACAATACCGACGCATTTTCGTGTGTGACTGTTTACCTGTGGAAATATACATTACTGTTTTTCATTTTTAGCCATTATTTGATCAATATTCTGTGCGGCCCTCACACCCCCCGTAATTTTCTTATTCGGCCCACTTGCTACTGAAGTTGAATAGCCCTGCACTAAGGCATCAATAAAGTTTGCATCCGCTCCAGAATCCACCAAGGATTGGAGTGGGATGGACCTCCCCTCCCATATGAGGGAAGTGCCAATCTGCATGCAGGAATAGAGAATTGTAGGAGAGGTGGAAGTCTGACTCGTCAGGACCCCTCCAGTCGCTGATGAGCATAATCTTTTGGAAGGAGATGACAGGAAGGGAGAAAGTGGTCGGCCTGGCCACAGGAGACGCACACACCGGCCGTAATTCGCTGTTGTTGCCCCGATGGAGGAAGTCGAGCTTGTCCCAGATGCATCGGCTCGTCGATGGGGGGCGGAGCTACAGCACTGAGGGGCGGGCCGTGGACATACTGACCAAAGGCTGATTGACAGCAGTCACGCAGGAAGCAAAGCTAGGCTAGGAGCGGCTGGTGGCTCGACCAGGCATTTACTAAGGCGCTTGTCTAAACGGCTGGAAGCGGAAATGATGGAGTCCAAGCTGTCGGCCTCATCTCTACTCGAGAACTCATCCTTGATGTTTTCCGCTAAAGCCTGAAAAAAGACGCTCCAGCTAGAATCCGAAACTCCACCGCTATCGCTGCGACGGTGTTGAGGTGAGACCAGGTGAACACACACACACACACACACACACACATGTAACGTAATGAACAAGGGACACAAGAGACACGAGTCATGGCCGAGCCGTGACAATACCTCTTATAACTTTAAGACATACTGTATATTAAAAACACACAGAAGACTTGTGCAGAGCTGTATGTACTTCATCATATTAATGACATGACTAAACTTAATCAGCAGTTTGAAAATGTTTAAAACTTAACTCGACATTTCACGACATTCTACAGTATAAATACATCATTAGTGTACTATTACATTTACTTTGGAGATCTTGACCCCTATAAAGCAATGTTCTTAAAGAGTTAGTCCGTGTAGTATTTCATGGACACACACATCAAAGATGACGTAACAACGTTGTGTACATGCAGGTGAAGAGGTACACATGAGGTATGGCTTCACGAGACACTTAAGCAATAAAGATTCAACTTCAATCTCACATGGATGGATGTAAGCAATGTTGTTTTAACATGTTATTGAAAGCAAATGATTTCTAAAAGGAGTTCATTCAACATGTGTCTTAGGATTGAGGGTCGTTGTTTTAATACACAAAGGCTTCATAAGGGCCTTCAAATGGCAAAGATGAAATAAGTGTTGTTTTTCTCATTCAAATCAAATGTGATAAAATTAAAAAATGTTAACTATCATAACCATTTCATTTGGTTTCGAAACATCTAAAGTAAAACTTGGAAAACAGATACAAAGCATAAGGATTAATTCCATTTAAATAAAGAAAAAATAGTTTGAACTGAGTAGTATTGGCCATTACTCCAATTTATAATAAAAACATTGTACTCAGCGCCTGTCAACCCCATTACCGTTAGTTAGAGCGGCGAAGACGTAGAGCGGCGTTTTGATCCACGGCTCCTCCGGTCCGCAGACCTCGACCCCTCTACCACACATTGACCCCTCTGACCCCTCTACCACACATTGACGCCTCTACCACACAGACCTCGACCCCTCTACCACACATTGACCCCTCTGATCCCTCTACCACACATTGACCCCTCTACCACACATTGACCCCTCTACCACGCAGATCTCGACCCCTCTACCACACATTGACCCCTCTACCACACAGACCTCGACCCCTCTACCACACATTGACCCCTCTACCACGCAGATCTCGACCCCTCTACCACACATTGACCCCTCTACCACACAGACCTCGACCCCTCTACCACATTGACCCCTCTACCACACAGACCTCGACCCCTCTACCACATTGATCCCTCTACCACACAGACCTCGACCCCTCTACCACACATTGACCCCTCTACCACGCAGATCTCGACCCCTCTACCACACATTGACCCCTCTACCACACAGACCTCGACCCCTCTACCACACATTGACCCCTCTACCACACAGACCTCGACCCCTCTACCACACATTGACCCCTCTACCACACAGACCTCGAGCCCTCTACCACATTGACCCTCTACCACACAGACCTCGACCCCTCTACCACACATTGACCCCTTTACCACACAGACCTCGACCCCTCTACCACACATTGACCCCTCTACCACACAGACCTCGACCCCTCTACCACACAGACCTCGACCCCTATACCACACATTGACCCCTCTACCACACAGACCTCGACCCCTCTACCACACATTGACCCCTCTACCACACAGACCTCGACCCCTCTACCACACATTGACCCCTCTACCACACAGACTTCGACCCCTCTACCACGCAGACCTCGAGCCCTCTACCACACATTGACCCCTCTACCACACATTGACCCCTATCCCACACATTGACCCCTCTACCATGCAGACCTCGACCCCTATACCACACATTGACCCCTCTACCACACAGACCTCGACCCCTCTACCACACATTGACCCCTCTACCACACAGACCTCAACCCCTCTACCACACATTGACCCCTATCCCACACATTGACCCCTCTACCATGCAGACCTCGACCCCTATACCACACATTGACCCCTCTACCACACAGACCTCGACCCCTCTACCACACATTGACCCCTCTACCACACAGACCTCGACCCCTCTACCACACACTGACCCCTCTACCACACAGACCTCGACCCCTCTACCACGCAGACATCGACCCCTCTACCACACATTGACCCCTCTACCCCACAGACCTTGACCCCTCTACCACACATTGACCCCTCTACCCCAC
The DNA here is from genome assembly GCF_029220125.1 of Pseudoliparis swirei. Taxonomy (NCBI): domain Eukaryota; kingdom Metazoa; phylum Chordata; class Actinopteri; order Perciformes; family Liparidae; genus Pseudoliparis; species Pseudoliparis swirei. The sequence goes on from NC_079388.1 coordinate 32,080, forward strand.
AGACCTCGACCCCTCTACCACACATTGACCCCTCTACCCCACAGACCTCGACCCCTCTACCACACATTGACCCCTCTACCCCACAGACCTCGACCCCGTACTGACCTCAACATGCCCATCAGAAGAGTAGCAATGAAGAGAGAGGACAAGGACAGGGAGTAGCCAATCACAGAGAGGAGCCGGAGGGCCGTCTGGCGAAGCATTTCATCCTCCTGCACACACACACACACACACACACACACGCACATGCACACACACACACACACACACACACACACACACACACACACACATCAGATAAGTGCTAAGTAGCTAATAAGGAAATGTGTGTTCAGGGGAGCAGGAGTGTCCTGACCTTGTATTTGAAGTACAGGTGCTCACCTGGTCTTTGAAGTACAGGTGCTCATCTGGTCTTTGAAGTACAGGTGCTCACCTGGTCTTTGAACTACAGGTGCTCACCTGGTCTTTGAAGTACAGGTGCTCACCTGGTCTTTGAAGTACAGGTGCTCACCTGGTCTTTGAACTACAGGTGCTCACCTGGTCTTTGAAGTACAGGTGCTCACCTTGTCTTTGAAGTACAGGTGCTCACCTTGTCTTTGAAGTACAGGTGCTCACCTGGTCTTTGAAGTACAGGTGCTCACCTTGTCTTTGAAATACAGGTGCTCATCTGGTCTTTGAAGTACAGGTGCTCACCTTGTATTTGAAGTACAGGTGCTCACCTTGTCTTTGAAGTACAGGTGCTCACCTGGTCTTTGAAGTACAGGTGCTCACCTTGTATTTGAAGTACAGGTGCTCACCTTGTCTTTGAAGTACATGTCCTCACCTTGTCTTTGAAGTACAGGTGCTCATCTTGTCTTTGAAGTACAGGTGCTCATCTGGTCTTTGAAGTACAGGTCCTCACCTGGTCTTTGAAGTACAGGTGCTCACCTGGTCTTTGAAGTACAGGTGCTCACCTGGTCTCTGAAGTACAGGTGCTCACCTTGTCTTTGAAGTACAGGTGCTCACCTTGTCTTTGAAGTACAGGTCCTCCTGACACGCCGAGTCGTCCCTCCAGGTCTCCGAGGAGTTCTCCCTCTGTCGCCATCTCCCAGTCACTAAGCATTCCCGATGTGCCCTCCTGGACCCGTCTGTAGGTCATTGAAGGACATATTGATATGAATGATTACTTCTGTGAGAATTAATAGACAGCTAAATCCTGAATAGGTATGGTCACTTCTCGTACATGATTATTAAAACTTCATTGTGGTATAAAATCTTTTTGGAAGTGTCTGCTGTACTGAGCTGTATGTGAATATCACTCTTCCAACATCCTGTGGTATGCATTGTGTGTGTTGTGAGTGTGTTGTGTTGTTCATTGTGTACACATGACATGTGTCATCTGTCCCTCCTCGGTTGCTCTGATCCACAGGCCATCAGCACACATCCCATGGAAATCAATCCACTTGTGGCTGAGATGTTACATTCTGGACCAAAGCATGTTCAAACACCGACGCCTGAATAACATACATTATGATTTGAACTTCATGAGATGAAAACATAACATTGTGCTCACTGATCCATGGTAAGTAAGAAGGACAGGGCACAGACACATTCCCAGGAGACGAATATGGCCAACAGACAAACAGGTCAAAGGTGCCTTTACAGTGAGGTCCTGTGAAAAAAGAATAAACAAGTTTTCACAAAGGCAAAAACGTCCAGAGAATGAACATGGACCTCTTGACCGACTGCTCACCGGTTTCTGGCAGCGCCCTGGTCTCCAGCGTTCTGTTGCAGTGCTCCCAGTACTCAGTCCGTTTGGCGATCAGACTTTCAAGCACTGAGCCGGTTACCTGCAAACAAATGAAACAAGTGAGATACACTTCATTATTTTAATAATCTGACCCGTAAAGTGTTAAAGAATGTTGGAATTAAAGTGCACATATAATATTACCATTTACTTTAATATAAATCACATTTTCCATTTCCCCTCAAAGATGAATATCTGGTGGTGGTGGGGGTGTGGTTAGGCTCAGCTGGGGGCGTGATTATGCTCAGCTGGAGGCGTGGTTAGGCTCAGCTGGGGGCATGGTTAGGCTCAGCTGGGGGTGTAGTTAGGCTCAGCTGGGGGCATGGTTAGGCTCAGTTGGGGGCGTAGTTAGGCTCAGCTGGGGGCATGGTTAGGCTCAGCTGGGGGCGTGGTTAGGCTCAGCTGGGGGCGTGGTTATGCGCCGCTGGGGGCATGGTTAGGCTCAGCTGGGGGCATGGTTAGGCTCAGCTGGGGGTGTGGTTAGGCTCAGCTGGGTGTGTGGTTAGGCTCAGCTGGGGGCGTGGTTAGGCTCAGCTGGAGGCGAGGCGTGGTTAGACTCAGCTGGGGGCGTGATTATGCTACACTGGGGGCGTGGTTAGGCTCAGCTGGAGGCGTGGTTAGGCTCAGCTGCAATGGATGTTTCTTTTCTGATTGTGTAGCTCCCCAATATTATTGATTATTACATTATTTTCCAGGTGGCTCACTATAATCCACGCCATACGGGATATAAGAAAACTGGACAGGATAATGACCCGAATTGATTGGTCGAGCATCCGGGGGGGGGGGGGGGGGGGCCGTTGCATCCTCTGCCATGATTGGAGGTTACATTCGAGCGAATCGGCGAATGGGAGTCACACGTCAACGTTGACTTCTGGTTTCACACGGTGACAGACGTCAATAAACAAGTGGTAGCTCTACTTGACAGTTTACAAATTAATTAATGCTGGAACTATGATTATTATTCACTGTCATTAGTCAAATGTATTACAATGTTCCTGATTTCAACGAAAAGTTTCAGACCACCTTCACCATCTCTCTCATTCATAATTCATCCTCAGAACCGGCCGTAGCTTGACTAATCTCTAACCCCCCCCCCCCCCCCCCCCAGTGAGTCGTGGTCGTTCAGCCGCTCGTCCACCGCCGTGTCACAGCTGCAGAGAAGACTTGAGCTCATGGTGTCAGCTCTGTACAGAGTGGCCGACGGAGGGAACTCAAGAGCCAGATCTGTAGTCACATCCCGCCTCTCACACACTGATTCACACAACTCTAATGTTACGGATTAAAGTTACAGTTTTTTTCAATCGCTAATAAGCGCTCACCCATACTTCAGATACTTTTTCTAAACTCTTAACACAGACTCACACCTACAAAGCACAATTGGCCAAATGGATCATTTTCTTCTCAAAAGCACATTTTGTTAAATATATACTAACTCTTCATTTCAAAATATTACATATCTTTTTCTGCAGACACTAACTTTACCAAAACACTGGAAATCTGACTCAAAATGAAATTATTCTGTCAAAGAATAACTCTTGTTTTCACTTCACGAGCTCCTTCCAGTCAATCAAAGTCCACCAGGTTTCAAAACACTGGCTATTGCTGACATTACAAAAACTGCACAGACTTTTATGTTTCAGTTGTTCAGGTATTTGCATGCAAAACATGTAATCCACTGTTTTTACACTACATGTCTTGGTTGGGAACTGTATGTCCACATGTAATGTTCACATTCAAAAGCATTCCAGTCAAAAACTAATCAGTTTTTTTCCTTTGCTGTTTACTACAGGAGGTACAGTATAAATACTGTTTACAGTCTGATGGAACAGAAAAGGTTTTACAGTATTGCTTACAGTGAACATAATATCCAAGAAACACAACGGCAACAAGCCCAGATAAAAAGGGGGGAACAATTGTTCCTTTAAAAAAGTTACAGCAAATCCAAACTATTTTTTTATTTTTTATTACAAATAAACTATGTTTTGGGGCAACGGCTGCAACAGATGATTGAACAACATCCGGTTAGTCAATGTAGGCGGTGTCTGTGTGATCAACATCTCAACCGGTCATAATCAAAATGTAAATTCTAATCCAAAACTTGCTAAAACATATTTCTCAAAAACATTCCAAACTCTGACCTACCATCAGGAGGAGATGGGAATCAATTGTTTGTTTATTATCAGATGAGATATCTTGTTTTAAAACTGATATCATTGCAGAACAGGTTTTGAGACTGTATCTAAGGTTTGGAATATTGGTTTTGCCATTGTGGGATCTTGTGTGTTAACATTCATAAGTAATACAAGAACAATCCATCATTTTATTGGGAGGTATAGCTCGTCTTTTAAGAGAATGTAAGCATTGTGTAAATGTGTTCACTGACTGCATATTGTGTGAACACGACGTGAAACGTGTGAACGGTACGGCGACAAAACACCTGCTGTGCTCATTGTGTTTAGAGTTTTGAAAATGTGACCACTGGTTGGACAACGCTTGGTAGCGCCTGAAAAAAACTGTAATGTCCACGAAGCCCAAGTGTTTAAATGTTGTCCAATACAAAATAAATGGTGTGTTTTACTGCAAAGGTCAACGCTAAGTAAGACTGAAATGCTAATGAGTGGAGGCCTCTTTGTGCGCGTTCAGCAGGACCTTTACCTGAAGGTTGAAGGCAGCAAAGAGGAGCAGCAGCAGCGCGGGTCCTGCTGGCCTCGGGGGCCTCAGGGGCCAGCTGGGCATGGTGCTGGACGGGCCTCACCTCATCCCTCACAAGGCCTCTCAATCCTCCTTTTCTCTGGCTAACACCTCTTAGCTTTCCTGGCCAGGTACCTCGGGAATATTGAGGATGTGTTGAAGAAGTTCGGAGGATAGTTTGCACAAACGTACATTGTTCGTCTCCAGATTGTGAAGCTTGGTGTTGTTTATATTCCACAATTTCCCTGAAATCCCTTTATCTCCTCCGAATCTTCTTGCTTTTCTTGAACTATTTTCAAAGATTCCAAGACTTCACTTCTTTTAATAAACTGATCTGTGATTGGTCATCAGCTAATACGTTTCATTTGGTATGTGGGCTGAACGTCCGTGGCTGCAGTCCTCCGGTCCATGGAGCCTCTCAGGCTGTGAAGGAGGTGGATCGCTCCGTCCTCCCTGGAGACGCATATCCACAGAGTGTCTGTGCATCCTCACAGAGAGGGCTGGTCCCGCCCCCTCCTGCCCCAACCAATCAAGTTACGGCCTGGCTAAAGCTGAACAACTGGCCTAACGTTGTGGTCTGAAAGAAAAGTGATCACACAGAAGCAAATGGGAAAGTCGGCTAGGTCCAATTCACCTTCAGCCATTATGAGCACACACACACACACACACACACACACACACACACACACACTTAAATACAAGCATACACCACACACACCCAGCACATACCTCTGGTGCTGTAGACACAGGCGCTGACCCCTCCCTTGTGTTTATCTCAGTGACGGAGCATCAGGCAGCAGCGCTGACACTAATGGGGTAAACGATCAGCACTGAAGCAGAACGCAGCGATGAGCTCTGCCTGGCGCTCTGCATGGAGCTCTGCTTGGAGCTCTACATGGAGCTCTGCCTGGCGCTCTGCATGGCGCTCTGCATGGAGCTCTGCTTGGAGCTCTACATGGAGCTCTGCATGGCGCTCTGCATGGAGCTCTGCCTGGCGCTCTGCATGGAGCTCTGCATGGAGCTCTGTCTGGCGCTCTGCATGGAGCTCTGCTTGGAGCTCTACATGGAGCTCTGCCTGGTGCTCTGCATGGCGCTCTGCATGGAGCTCTGCATGGCGCTCTGCATGGAGCTCTACATGGAGCTCTGCCTGGCGCTCTGCATGGCGCTCTGCATGGAGCTCTGCCTGGCGCTCTGCATGGAGCTCTGCTTGGAGCTCTACATGGAGCTCTGCCTGGCGCTCTGCATGGCGCTCTGCATGGAGCTCTGCATGGCGCTCTGCATGGAGCTCTGCCTGGCGCTCTGCATGGAGCTCTGCATGGCGCTCTGCATGGAGCTCTGCATGGCGCTCTGCATGGAGCTCTGCATGGAGCTCTGCATGGCGCTCTGCATGGAGCTCTGCATGGAGCTCTGCATGGAGCTCTGCATGGCGCTCTGCATGGAGCTCTGCATGGCGCTCTGCATGGAGCTCTGCATGGCGCTCTGCATGGCGCCCTGCATGGCGCTCTGCATGGAGCTCTGCCTGGCGCTCTGCATGGAGCTCTGCATGGCGCTCTGCATGGAGCTCTGCCTGGCGCTCTGCATGGCGCTCTGCATGGCGCTCTGCATGGCGCTCTGCATGGCGCCCTGCATGGCGCTCTGCATGGAGCTCTGCATGGAGCTCTGCATGGAGCTCTGCATGGAGCTCTGCATGGAGCTCTGCATGGCGCTCTGCATGGAGCTCTGCATGGCGCTCTGCATGGAGCTCTGCATGGCGCTCTGCATGGAGCTCTGCATGGAGCTCTGCATGGAGCTCTGCCTGGCGCTCTGCATGGAGCTCTGCTTGGAGCTCTACATGGAGCTCTGCTTGGAGCTCTACATGGAGCTCTGCCTGGCGCTCTGCATGGAGCTCTGCATGGAGCTCTGCCTGGCGCTCTGCATGGCGCCCTGCATGGCGCTCTGCATGGAGCTCTGCATGGAGCTCTGCATGGCGCTCTGCATGGAGCTCTGCATGGAGCTCTGCATGGCACTCTGCATGGAGCTCTGCATGGAGCTCACACAAAGGCTCTCGCTAAATGATCTCATTCAAAGTTTGATCATATGGAATGGAAGCATTGGAACACTAGCAGCAACATTAGCTCATTGTTTAATGATTCACTTTTAGAGCATTAGGTTTTTATAATCCTTGCCAGCAAACTGCATCATGTTGCATTCTGCTTACTAAAGTCAAAGGCCAGCTTCTTTCAAACCTTTCTTTTGATCTTTCTTTTGTTAAAATCACTTTGATTGATAGGAGATAGTTTGCTTGCTGGAAAACTACTAAAACTAGAGAGAGAGTTGGATAGCAGGAACTCAGGCGATGAGATGAAGAGCCTCAAGAGGTGAGGAAGCTTCACAGTTGATCATACTCAAGCAATAACATTACACTAGTACATTTGATTCAATGTTAATATAAAATATGAGAAAGACTTCTTATGGCGGGTGAGAGGAGCAATCTAACCAAAACACTTCTTTCAACCACCAGACCGGTGTGTGTGGCGGGCCGCGGCAGCACTTATATATATATATATATTGTTTATTATATGGTTATATAGTTTTCAAATGTCCCTGTGGTATGAATGTGACATAATCCATTTGATATCAACAATATTCTGGTTTCATGGCCTCATAGCACATCAGCCGTGTCATTATTTGTGACTGTGATGTGCAAAGGAACAAGTGAAGTAAGCATGAGAACAGCTGACATACTAATTGTGTGCACAACCAACTGAGAGACAGTGAAGATCAGGTTACGGGCAGAGGGGAAACACATATATCAAACATTTTCATTGTACTTTGAAAAGACATAAATGGCACTAACGCAGTTTGAAGCGGACGTGGCCTCAGGGTGTTGAGATGCTGGGGTTCTCATTCCAGGCTGTGCATGAAGGGAAGAGGCTGAACAGAGGAGGTCGTGTGAGGATGTGTGATGTTTGAAACCTCTGCCATGGGTCACGGTTTGTGAGGAAAAGATATATTCATGAGCTTTAATTGGTGGAAAGACAAAACAAACTTTGCAACATTCACTACCGAAGTGTGCCGTTTTAAACAATATCAAAACATGTTTGTTCAGTGCTTAAAAAGAGATTCTGTCATGCTCCGTCCCACTCATTATCACCAAACCATTAAACCCAAAAGCATCAGTAAAGCAGTGTGTGATACACTCAGCACTGACTGTCTGTCTGTGTGTCAATCAACCAATGAGCAGTTGGCAGAGCTGTTACCATGATTTATGAACATCATGTAATGGTGTTTTAATTCAATCATACCATGAAACTTTATTTCAATCATCATACAGGTGTATACAGTAAATCTGACATCTGCATTTAACCCATTCTAATCATTGAGGAGCAATGTACATTACGGTCACTTCACAATGCAGCCGGGAATCAATCTGCCAACCTCATGGTTTAACACGACCCGCTCCACTGAGTCACAGACACGGTATTCCCAAAGGAATGACAGTTGATACTAACTCTATCAGACCATGATTTAAATATACTATTACAAATTTCCCAGTGCATCCGAAATATTGAACAAATAGAAGATTATAAAGACCACGTCCTCATTCAACATAGGACACCAGTGCAATGTGCTGTGTTTGCCCTGAGCGGCAGCAACAATGAATCCCCTCAAGTGAGAAGGGCAACACAGCGATCTGATCCCCCAAAAGAAGGTATTACTTACCGAGCTGCGGTTGGACGTCGGTTGGTGCGAGTTGCTGAGTAATGAGGCCTGAGACATTCATGCAGTCGGTGAAGTCCTGAGCGCTGCGTACCAGGTGTGACTGCATGGCACCGCTTACCTGGTACGATTGCTAGAAGGCTATGGGTCAGGACTCGCTCCGTCTGGTAGTTTGAAGTGGCCTGAAAAAAGGAAAGAAACCTTCAGGAGAGCAACAGAGGATCCCTCTCCAAGATGGACAGAACAATAGATGTCATGTGACCAGATGAACAATAGATGTCATGTGACCAGATGAACAATAGATGTCATGTGACCAGATGAACAATAGAGGTCATGTGACCAGATGAACAATAGATGTCATGTGACCAGATGAACAATAGATGTCATGTGACCAGATGAACAATAGAGGTCATGTGACCAGATGAACAATGGACCCTCTGAGACCTAAACTCACAAGGACTTTGGAGAGGAAGCAGAGTTAATAATGTGAAATGGAGAGATGAACATTCATCCATAAGGAGAGAGGAGAGGGGAGAGGGGCTCAGTGTATCCTAAACGTCCATAAGGAGCGAGGAGAGAGGAGCTCAGTGTATCCTAAACGTCCATAAGGAGAGAGGAGAGGAGAGGTGCTCAGTGTATCCTAAACGTCCATAAGGAGAGAGGAGAGGAGAGAGGTGCTCAGTGTATCCTAAGCATCCATAAGGAGAGAGGAGGAGAGGAGAGAGGTGCTCAGTGTATCCTAAACGTCCATAAGGAGAGAGGAGAGGAGAGAGGAGCTCAGTGTATCCTAAACGTCCATAAGGAGAGAGGAGAGGAGAGAGGTGCTCAGTGTATCCTAAGTGTCCATAAGGAGAGAGGAGAGAGGTGCTCAGTGTATCCTAAACGTCCATAAGGAGAGAGGAGAGGAGAGAGGAGCTCAGTGTATCCTAAGCGTCCATAAGGAGAGAGGAGAGAGGAGCTCAGTGTATCCTAAACGTCCATAAGGAGAGAGGAGAGGAGAGAGGTGCTCAGTGAATCCTAAACATCCATAAGGAGATAGGAGAGAGGAGCTCAGTGTATCCTAAACATCCATAAGGAGAGAGGAGAGGAGAGAGGAGCTCAGTGTATCCTAAGCGTCCATAAGGAGAGAGGAGAGGAGAGAGGAGCTCAGTGTATCCTAAGCGTCCATAAGGAGAGAGGAGGAGAGGAAAGAGGAGATCAGTGTATCCTAAATGTCCATAAGGAGAGAGGAGAGAAGTGCTCAGTGTATCCTAAGCGTCCATAAGGAGAGAGGAGAGGAGAGAGGAGCTCAGTGTATCCTAAGCGTCCATAAGGAGAGAGGAGAGGAGAGAGGAGCTCAGTGTATCCTAAACGTCCATAAGGAGAGAGGAGAGGAGAGAGGAGCTCAGTGTATCCTAAACGTCCATAAGGAGAGAGGAGGAGAGGAGAGAGGAGCTCAGTGTATCATAAGCGTCCATAAGGAGAGAGGAGAGGAGAGAGGAGCTCAGTGTATCCTAAGCATCCATAAGGAGAGAGGAGAGAGATGCTCAGTGTATCCTAAGCGTCCATAAGGAGAGAGGAGAGGAGAGAGGAGCTCAGTGTATCCTATGCATCCATAAGGAGAGAGGAGAGGAGAGAGGAGCTCAGTGTATCCTAAACATCCATAAGGAGAGAGGAGGAGAGGAAAGAGGAGCTCAGTGTATCCTAAACATCCATAAGGAGAGAGGAGAGGAGAGAGGAGCTCAGTGTATCCTAAACATCCATAAGGAGAGAGGAGAGAGGTGCTCAGTGTATCCTAAGCGTCCATAAGGAGAGAGGAGGAGAGGAGAGAGGAGCTCAGTGTATCCTAAGCGTCCATAAGGAGAGAGGAGAGGAGAGAGGTGCTCAGTGTATCCTAAGTGTCCATAAGGAGAGAGGAGGAGAGGAGAGAGGAGCTCAGTGTATCCTAAACATCCATAAGGAGAGAGGAGAGAGGAGCTCAGTGTATCCTAAGCGTCCATAAGGAGAGAGGAGAGGAGAGAGGAGCTCAGTGTATCCTAAACATCCATAAGGAGAGAGGAGAGAGGTGCTCAGTGTATCCTAAGCGTCCATAAGGAGAGAGGAGAGGAGAGAGGAGCTCAGTGTATCCTAAGCGTCCATAAGGAGAGAGGAGAGGAGAGAGGAGCTCAGTGTATCCTAAACGTCCATAAGGAGAGAGGAGAGAGGTGCTCAGTGTATCCTAAGCGTCCATAAGGAGAGAGGAGAGGAGAGAGGTGCTCAGTGTATCCTAAGCTTCCATAAGGAGAGAGGAAAGGAGAGAGGAGCTAAGTGTATCCTAAATGTCCATAAGGAGAGAGGAGAGGAGAGAGGTGCTCAGTGTATCCTAAATGTCCATAAGGAGAGAGGAGAGGAGAGAGGTGCTTAGTGTATCCTAAATGTCCATAAGGAGAGAGGAGAGAGGTGCTCAGTGTATCCTAAGCGTCCATAAGGAGAGAGGAGAGGAGAGAGGTGCTCAGTGTATCCTAAGTGTCCATAAGGAGAGAGGAGAGGAGAGAGGTGCTCAGTGTATCCTAAGCGTCCATAAGGAGAGAGGAGAGAGGAGCTCAGTGTATCCTAAGCATCCATAAGGAGAGAGGAGAGGAGAGAGGTGCTCACTGTATCCTAAGTGTCCATAAGGAGAGAGGAGAGGAGAGAGGAGCTCAGTGTATCCTAAACATCCATAAGGAGAGAGGAGAGAGGTGCTCAGTGTATCCTAAACGTCCATAAGGAGAGAGGAGAGACGTGCTCAGTGTATCCTCAGCGTCCATAAGGAGAGAGGAGAGGAGAGAGGAGATCAGTGTATCCTAAACGTCCATAAGGAGAGAGGAGATAGGTGCTCAGTGTATCCTAAACGTCCATAAGGAGAGAGGAGAGACTTGCTCAGTGTATCCTCAGCGTCCATAAGGAGAGAGGAGAGGAGAGAGGAGATCAGTGTATCCTAAACGTCCATAAGGAGAGAGGAGAGAGGAGCTCAGTGCATCCTAAAAGCAGTGGCGGGCCTGGGGCCTGGGCCTTCAGTGAGGTCCTACACAGTCCCACCCAAATTAATCCACCTCTTATTCCTCTCATTATGATGCCATGGCTCTAGACCAGGGCTGCTCAATACGTCCATCGCGGCGTAGTATTGGTAGATTGCATGACATTAAAAAAAATTGGCCCGCCCCCGTCATTTTCTCTATAGCACGTCTTTGTTCATTTATTAAACTAAACAGCCGTCTGATGTTGATCGTATCTACACAACAGCATGTCATTTCTCTCGGCTCTCCGTCTCGCGCTGCAGAATGCGCGCATCGGGACGGAGAAAAAGAAGAAGAATAAAGTAACTTGCACTAGTTTGTTCACTAAACAGGGCATTGTCGCACCCAAAGCAGTTTCACCGTGATGATAAAGACACATAACTATTCACTGAAAATAAAAGAAAGAAAACAAATAATTTGCAACATAGGCTATTTGCCATTTTATTTTGTGCCAAACATACACACATTTAATAAAAAATAGATTGCATTGTATGCCTACTCACCAAAGACTGATTATTTGAACACAAAATCCATCCTTCCTTCTTTCCTCAAGAAGACTTCAATGACTCTGTTGTACAGTCTATCAAATTCAGTTTCCTAGTTCTGAGGTTCTGCATTTACCTGCCCATAGGCCCCGCCTCTCAATATTGGTAATCCAATCAAAAGACGTGCAGCACTCCGCCTGCAAACTGGCTCCTGTGCCGGTTCCGGGGCCTTCTAGAAGGCCTAGAGGAGCCAACTCTAAAGCTGATTGGTTGACACAACATCGTCATTCCCATTCACTTGAAGCTACCAGCGCCCGCAATGTTGATTCTGAAGGCCTAAGGGCATATTTTAGCCCCCTGGCAACACACGATGGCTGAATATGATTGGATAAAAGATCTAAGATAAAGATCAGCCCTCCAAATCTCAACCTGGCGCTGGCAGCAGCGCAACCAAGAGGAACGCTATGAAATTAAGAGAATAACTCTTACTCTGGGAAATAATTGAATACATATTTGTGGGAAAATATATTTAGAAAAATATATATATTCTGATGATGTTTAGGCCAGCAGAGAAGGCCTTGCTGGCCCTGACGGCCCGCCACTGCCTAAACGTCCTTAAGGAGAGAGGAGAGAGGAGCTCAGTGTATCCTAAGCGTCCCCCTCAGCCTCTCAGCCTATAGCAGCATCTCTAGGTCTGGACCAGGTGAACCTCCTGCCATAGCCCTGCTGATGCGGCCCCCTCCTCTTTACCTGCTTCTGTCTCTTGGATTGTGTAGATCTGGATCGTGGTCCATGCCTACTACAAACTATTCTTGGAGTCGGTGGGAGGGGTCCTGGAAAGAAACCGCCTGCCGACTCCATAGTTCTCCTGGGAGACTTCAACAATCACGTGGGAAATGACAGAGAATCCTGGCGGGGAGTGATTGGGAGGATTGGCTTGCCCGGTCTGAACCCGAGCGGTGTTCTATTATTGGACTTCTGTGCTAGCCACGGTTTGTCCATAACGAACACCATGTCCGAACATAAGGGGGCTCATAAGTGGACCTGGTACCAGAACACCTTAAGCCGGAGATCAATGATCAACAATGTACTCGTATCATCTGTTGGGGACTGTGGCAGTGGGGGGTGTGTAGGCTCGGCTGCTGAGTGGGTGGAGCGGGGGTGTGGTTCAGGGAACGGTGTCTGATTGTCATCAGCTGGACTAATTGCTAATCAGAGTGGTAATCAGTCCAGCTGATGACGTGTGTTGGTGTATCTGAGGCTGTCTCCATAAAGGAGCTGGCTGGACAGCAGATCGGGAGTCAGGGTGGAGAGCAGAAACACAGTCTGCCATGGAAATAAACATGATTACCAACTATCCCTCTGGCTGCTCAGTCCTTCTTGGTGCTTAGGGGGGGGGGGAACCTACTGGTGACGGCAACACGCGTGTCACACTGGAGCCAAACGTGGGACCCTTTCTTTTTTTTTGTGTGGAAAAAAAAAAAAAAAAAGCAACAACAACAAAGAACATGGAGAGCATCCAGCAGCACCCAGAACAGCCATGGATTCAGCTGGGGCAGATGCTGGGGAGGATAGCAGCGATGGTGCAGGACCAGGCGGAGGCAGGCCGGCAGACACTGGGGAAGCTCCTGGCCCAGGCAGAGGAGCAGACGCGCCCTGGAACGGCTCGCCGCCCAGACAGCGGCGGCCACACCTGTAGCTTCCCCCTTGGGGGGGGTGGAACTCCAAAATGACGGCGGGGCGACCCGCAGTCGTTCCTGGAGACTTTGAGACGGTGGCGGAGGCATGCGGCTGGCCAGCGGGAGTGGGCGATTCGCCTCCTGCCCCTGCTCACCGGGGAGGCGCAGACTGCGGCCCTGGGGCTTCCCCCAGCAGCACGCCAAAGTTACGTGGACATGCGGAAGGCGGTGATGGATCGGCTGGGTCTGACTCCGGAGGATCACCGGCGGAGGTTTCGCGAGGCCACGATGGGGCCCGACGACCGGCCGTTTGCGTACGCCAACGGCTGAGGGACGCCGACGAGGTGGCTGCAGCCGGGAGCACGGAAGGGGCGCAGGCGGTGGTGGAGAAGGCCGTCGTGGAGCGGTTCATGGAGGGGCTACCGACCAGAACAGCAGAGTGGGTCCGATGTCACGGCCCCACGTCGCTGGAGGCCGCCATCACACGGGCGGAGGACCACCTGGCGGTGCACCCCGGCGGCCAGGGGGACAGCGCACGGGCTCCGGCCAGGCCGATGCGGGCCCTGACGCAACCCATACCGGCCCCAGTAAACACCGGCACCCTTCCCTACCCACAGGTAGTCCCTCAAACACCAGGGCAGGCGTGTTGGAGGTGCAGACAGCCCGGACACATCCGACGGGAGTGTCCGCTGATGGAGGTGGGCCAGGTGATCCGGGTTGCCGGCTCTCCAACACCCTCCCCAGGTCCGGGAGCGACGTGCAGCGTGCGGTAAGAATCAGGGGGTATACATCAGGCAATGGTGGATTCGGCTGTACACAGTCTATGATCCACCAGAGCCTGGTTCGACCAGGGGCATTGGTGGAGGCATTGTGGGTGAAGATAAGGTGTGTGCATGGGGACATTCACGAGTATCCCATAGTGTCAGCGGAGATTAGATACGGGGGGAAAAAGCATAACGTGAAGGTTGCGGTTAGCTCCCGCCTTACGCACTTAATCTTGGGAATCGATTGGCCGGGCTTTGACAAGTTAATGGGGAAGGCTGCGGGGGTGCGTTCACGGCAGACAGGGTCATGCGGTGTGTGCGCCGTGCTCAGCGGTGACGCGAGGTTGTCCGACACTGCAGACGGGGAGGGGGAACCGGGGAAGCCTCCTATGGCGACTCCTCCGGCTCCCGAGTTTCACTCCATGGAAGATTTTCCACTCGAGCAGTCTCGGGATGATACTCTACGCTCAGCCTTTGACCAAGTGATACGAATTGATGGTCAGCTGGTGCGCCCTGACGCAGCGCAGACCTATCCGCACTTCACATTGATCAGGGACAGGCTGTACAGAGTGAGCCGTGACACTCACACAGGGCAGGAAAGCACCCAGTTGCTGGTGCCGAAGAGCCGCCGGGAAATGGTTTTCCAGGCGGCTCATTATAACCCGATGGCTGGTCACATGGGATATGATAAAACTCTGGACCGGATAATGACCCGATTCTATTGGCCGGGCATCCGGGCGGATGTGCGCCGTTGGTGTGCGTCCTGCCCGGACTGTCAATTGGTAAACCCTCCGGCCATTCCGAGGGCACCTTTGCGCCCTCTGCCATTAATGGAGGTTCCATTTGAGCGAATCGCTATGGACCTCATCGGGCCATTTCACCGGAGTGCACGCGGATATCGCTTTGTGTTAGTCTTCGTGGATTACGCAACACGATACCCGGAGGCGGTGCCCTTGCGCAGCATTTCTGCAAAGAGTGTCGCACAGGCGCTGTTTCAGGTCATCTCCCGAGTCGGAATCCCGAAAGAGATTCTGACTGACCAGGGCACCCAGTTCATGTCAAGAACACTGAGAGAACTTTACGGGTTACTGGGCATCAAGTCTATTCGGACCAGCGTGTACCACCCACAGACCGACGGTCTGGTGGAGCGTCTGAATAAGACTTTGAAGTCCATGATCCGTAAATTTATTAATGACGATGAACGTAATTGGGATAAATGGCTTGACGCTCTGTTGTTTGCAGTACGGGAGGTTCCCCAGGCCTCCACGGGATTTTCTCCCTTTGAACTTTTGTTCGGCAGGACTCATGGGGGTGCTCGACCTCATTAAAGAAAACTGGGAGGAAGGGCCGAGCACCAGTAAAAACGAGATCCAACACGTCCTGGACCTGCGAGCAAAGCTCCACACCCTGGGTCAGCTGTCACGTGAGCATTTGCTCCAGGCCCAGGAGCGTCAGCAGCGGCTGTACAACAGAGGTGCCAGGCTGAGACAATTCACACCGGGAGAGAAGGTACTTGTATTGCTTCCTTCTTCCAGCTCTAAACTCCTCGCCAAGTGGCAAGGGCCCTTTGTGGTCACACGGCGAGTGGGGGATGTCGACTATGAGGTGGTGCGTTCTGATAGGGGCGGAGCTACACAGATTTACCACCTCAACCTCCTAAAGGCATGGAGGAGGCGGAGTCTGTTTCTCTGGTGTCCTCGGTATCTGAGAGAGAGGAGCTGGGGCCTGAGGTCCCAAAATCCACCAATCCGGCCTCGCTCCTTTGTGAAGACCGTCTCTCGGGTACCCAGAAAACAGACATTGCCCGGTTGCAAAAGCAGTTTGCTGATGTGTTCTCTCTCCTTCCAGGACGCACCAACCTCATAGAGCACGAGATCGAGACTCCTCCGGGCGTGACAGTGCGGTTACGACCCTACAGGTTACCTGAACACAAGAGAAAGGTGGTTCAGCGGGAATTGGCTGCAATGCTGGAGATGGGGGTAATAGAAGAGTCCCACAGTGCCTGGTGTAGTCCCATTGTTCTTGTGGTCAAGAAGGATGGGTCTATTCGGTTCTGCGTGGACTATCGCAGGGTGAACGAGGTGTCACGGTTCGATGCTTACCCAATGCCCGGGTCGACGAGCTCCTGGACCGACTGGGCACTGCGTGTTTCTTTACGACACTGGATTTAACCAAGGGCTACTGGCAGATTCCTCTGTCGCCAGAGTCTAAGGAAAACGGCCTTCTCCACTCCGTTTGGGTTATACCAATTCACCACGCTTCCCTTTGGGTTGTTCGGGGCCCCAGCCACCTTTCAGCGCCTCATGGACCGGGTGCTGCGTCCGCACGCTGCATATGCTGCCGCCTACCTGGATGATGTGATCATACACAGCACCACCTGGGCGGAGCATGTGCAGCGGGTCGGCGCGGTGCTGGAGTCCCTGAGGCAGGCGGGGCTTACGGCCAACCCGGGGAAGTGTGCAGTTGGACGGAGGGAGTACGGTATCTGGGGTACCACTTGGGCGCCGGGCAGGTGCGCCCTCAGGTGGACAAGACCGCCGCCATCGCAGCCTGTCCGCGGCCCAAGACTAAAAAAGAGGTGAGGCAGTTTTTGGGGCTGGCGGGCTATTACAGGCGGTTCATCCCGAACTTTGCGGAGCTGACCAGCCCCATGACTGACCTGACCCGGAAAGGTGCCTCAGATCCGGTCCAGTGGACGGAGCGGTGCCAGTTGGCGTTTGAGGAGGTAAAGCAAGCTCTCTGTGGGGAACCACTCCTTCACACACCTAACTTCTCTCTCCCTTTTACTCTGCAGACCGATGCGTCGAACAGAGGGCTGGGGGCCGTTTTGTCCCAGCAGGTAGAGGGGTTTGACCGCCCCGTGCTGTACATCAGCCGCAAGCTGTCGGAGAGGGAGGGCAGGTACAGCACGGTGGAGAAGGAGTGCCTCGCCATCCGGTGGGCGGTCGACTCCCTGCGCTACTACCTCCTGGGACGCTCATTCACCCTCTGGTCGGACCACGCCCGCTCCAATGGCTCCACCGCATGAAAGATACCAACGCCCGAATCACTCGGTGGTATCTGGCTTTACAGCCTTTTAATTTCAAGGTGATCCATAGGCCGGGTACACAGATGGTCGTGGCCGACTTCCTCTCCCGCTCTCATGGGGGGGAGGGGGAGTAGGTTAGGCCGGATGTTGCCCCGGCCTAAGTCGGGCGGTGGAGGTATGTGGCAGTGGGGGGTGTGTAGGCTCGGCTGCTGAGTGGGTGGAGCGGGGGTGTGGTTCAGGGAACGGTGTCTGATTGTCATCAGCTGGACTAATTGCTAATCAGAGTGGTAATCAGTCCAGCTGATGACGTGTGTTGGTGTATCTGAGGCTGTCTCCATAAAGGAGCTGGCTGGACAGCAGATCGGGAGTCAGGGTGGAGAGCAGAAACACAGTCTGCCATGGAAATAAACATGATTACCAACTATCCCTCTGGCTGCTCAGTCCTTCTTGGTGCTTAGGGGGGGGGGGAACCTACTCGTGACGGCAACACGCGTGTCACAGGGACGTATGTCTTGGACACTCGGGTGAAGAGAGGAGCAGAGCTGTCAGCTGGTCACCACCTGGTGGGGGATTGGACCAGATGGGAGTCGGCTAAAAAAAAACTGTCAAGCCCAAATGTGGAGTGCGGGTGAACTGGGAACGTCTGGTCGAGGACTCTGTCCAGGAGTCCTTCAACTCCCACCTCGGGATGAACTTCTCACACATCCCGAGGGAGGTTGGGGACATGGAGTCAGAGTGGACCATGCTCTAAGCCTCTATTGTGGAAGCGGCCGATAGGAGCTGTGGTCGGAAGGTCATCGGTGTCGTGGCAGCAACCCGAGAACCCGGTGGTGGACACGGGGGTCAGGGAAGCCGGCAAGCTGAAGGAGGCCTTCTGGGCCTAGTTGGCCCGGGGGTCTCCTGAAGCACCTGACAGGTACCGGCAGGCCAGAGGGGCTGCAGCTGCGATGGTCACGGATGCAAAAACTCGGGCATGGGAGTTCGGGGAGGCCATGGAGAAGGACTTTCGATCGGCCTCAAGGAGGTTCTGGAAAACCATCCGACGGCTCAGGAAGGGAAAGCATGGGGGGGAGCTGCTGACCCGGACGGGGGACATCGCTGGGCGGTGGAAAGAGCACTTTGAGGAACTCCTTAATCTGGCCAACATGTGGGGGGGTGCCTGTAGACTTTGGGGGGGGGAGGGGCTCGCACCAATATCCCTGGCAGAGGCCGCTACGGTTGTCAAAAAGCTCCTTGGTGGCAAAGCACCGGGGAGATGAGATCCGCCCTGAGAGGCTGAAGGCGCTGGACATTGTTGGGCTGTCTTGGCTGACACGCCTCGTCAAGGTCACGTCGGGGTCAGGAACATGAGGGTCAGGAACATGGGGGTCAGGAACATGAGGGTCAGGAACATGGGGGTCAGGAACATGAGGGTCAGGAACATGGGGTCAGGAACATGGGGTCAGGAACATGAGTCAGGAACATGAGTCAGGAACATGAGTCAGGAACATGGGGTCAGGAACATGGGGTCAGGAACATGAGGGTCAGGAACATAGGGGTCAAGAACATGGGGGTCAGGAACATGAGGGTCAGGAACATGGGGGTCAGGAACATGAGGGTCAGGAACATGAGGGTCAGGAACATGGGTCAGGAACATGGGGGTCAGGAACATGGGGGTCAGGAACATAGGGGTCAGGAACATGAGGGTCAGGAACATGAGGGTCAGGAACATGAGGGCCATGAACATAGGGGTCAGGAACATGGGGGTCAGGAACATGAGGGTCAGGAACATAGGGGTCAGGAACATGGGGGTCAGGAACATAGGGGTCAGGAACATGAGGGTCAGGAACATGAGGGTCAGGAACATGGGGTCAGGAACATAGGGGTCAGGAACATGGGGGTCAGGAACATGAGGGTCAGGAACATGGGGGTCAGGAACATGAGGGTCAGGAACATGGGGTCAGGAACATGAGGGTCAGGAACATGGGGTCAGGAACATGAGGGTCAGGAACATGGGGGTCAGGAACATGAGGTCAGGAACATGGGGGTCAGGACCATGTGGTCAGGATCATGAGTCAGGAACATGGGGTCAGGACCATGAGGGTCAGGAACATGGGGTCAGGAACATGAGGGTCAGGAACATGGGGGTCAGGAACATGAGGGTCAGGAACATGAGGGTCAGGAACAGTGCCCATGGACTGGCAGACCGGGGTGGTGGTTACCATTTTCAAAAAGGGGGGTCGGAGACTGTGCTCGAACTATTGTGGTATTACACTACTCAGCCTCCCGGGGGAAAGCCGGGTGCTGAGAGGAGGCTCCGTCCATTGGTCTAACCGCAGATTCAAGAGCAGCAGTGCAGATTCCGAGAGAGAGTCATGTTTAAACCAGACAGCAGCGAGACGAGAGGCGAACCATGTCCTGGTTTCTGCTGATTGGATAGAGGAGACCAGCTGATCCAAACCGCCGAACAAGGACAGCAAGTAGAGAACGAGTGAGCATGTGTGAGGAAGAGAAAGAACTTAGGCGATAGCTTCACCAGTTACAGGTATTCTCCTCCGCTGGCCCTATAGAGGCTGTTTTCATTCATCGTATGAAACAACACAGCTCTCTTTCCAAACTGCAGTTCAGAAAAACTTCTTGTTTATCAAATGTAAACAACAATATTTCATTCACTTGTGTCCGAGCCGAAGTCACACAGCCGTGAAGCGACTGGTGAGCCTGACAGACTGGAGAGAGATGGACTGCAGCATTCAGCTTCTACGTCAACTTGAAGCCTGAGATGGTTTTTCTCTGGCTGCTCGATAACGATCACATATTTGGAAGGTTTTTCTGTCTTCGTGGCGGCTCTCCGAGCTGGAACTATTGTGGCCCCTGTTTGGGTATATAAAGTTCCTCTGTCTTAAACCTGTTGGGAGCCAGTGCTCCTCAGTCTGTGTTCACACGTGTGTGATACGTGTTCAGCTACATCTGTACAATGTGTCATGTGACGTGGCCCCTCCCATTAGCTGTAGAGCAGCGGTCCCAACCCGGCCATCTCGGACACGCTCCCTGTCCCAAAATGAAATGAAGATAAATTCAGAAACACTTTGTTCTTCATCCTCGAACCTTTCTGAACCATTCTGAATGTCTTCTGAATGTTTTCTTCCTGACTGGAAGATCCACGTCAGAAAAGATCTGATTCATGAACGCCTGAAGACGGGTTCTCCTACAGCCGTGTTCTCAGCTGTGCTCCCCTCTAGTGGGGGGCAGCGGTACTACAGGTGGGGTTCTCCCCTCTAGTGGGGGGCAGTGGTACTACAGGTGGGGCGTGTCCCTCTAGTGGGGGGCAATGGTACTACAGGTGGGGTGTGTCCCTCTAGTGGGGGGCAGTGGTACTACAGGTGGGGCGCTCCCCTCTAGTGGGGGGCAGTGGTACTACCTGTTGGGAGCCAGTGCTCCTCAGTCTGTGTTCACACGTGTGTGATACGTGTTCAGCTACATCTGTACAATGTGTCATCAATCAATAATCCATATTGAATAGAATAATGTTGCATACCAGATTAAACAGCCAAGCCTAAACTACAACAACACGTGAGCCATTTATACATGTTCCAAACACAACTCAACCACCAAAAATAAACATAATCATGAAGCTGCGAGGTGGGAGGCCGGACCGCTCGACCGAGAACGCAAGTCCATTGTCTGACGTAGTTTTGCTTTTGTCACGTAACGCTGATTTCTTTTCGCCAGTAGGAAGCACTATAAACTCTGTGAAAATAGGCGTGTAGATATCCTCAGGTCGTGACTTTTATCAGGCATGACAAGTTTGGGGCAGATTCTCGAAACTCCAGTTGAGCCAGTGGGTGGCGCTATATGAAAATATACATGAATCATGTGTCTCTCCGTGAAGTAGAACACGTCAAGTTAAATGACAAGTGACTCCGATGCGTTTTAGGCTGATTTCTTTTGTCCAGTAGGTGGTGCTTTGAGTGAAAATAGGCTTGAAGATATCATCAGACCGTTACTTGTATCAAGCATGAGAAGTTTGGGGCAGATTTGAGGAAGTCCAGTGGAGCCAGTAGGTGGCGCTATGACAATGTGAACATATACATGCGTCATGTGACGTCGAGACCAAGTTATGTAAATTACATTTAAAAAGAAGTGGGCTACGTAGATAACTGAAGACTTTCTGGGGAAAACCTGATCTGATGAGGAGATACGGCATCCATCCCACGTTGGACGGAGCGCGTCTCATTTCTGACCACATGACCACGTTGATCACCGTATCCATGACAACCCAGGGTTCAGATCAGGAACCGGGAGCAGAGTTGGAGTTTAACACCCTTCTCTGCTGGAGCAGTTACCCACCAATACCTCTAGAGGAGAGACTGTGTCTGTCCCACGGCCACTTCAATTAAATACATCAAAAGAAATCAGAAGAGGAGTCGTACACAATAACCTTATACAAGTTAACACCATTATTTCAGCAGTGCAACAAAACAGGACTATTAAATGTGGTCTCCTAAATATTAGATCTGTCATCTAAAGCTGTGTTACTAAATGATTTAATATCAGATAATCACATTGATTTATGTTGTCTAACTGAAACCTGGCTGAGCCATGAAGAATATGTCTGCCTAAATGAATCGACTCCTCCAAGTCATATTAATACTCACATTCCTGGAGGAGGTGGAGTAGCAGCCATCTTTGACTCTATTAATAAATCCTGAACCTAAATTAAACTACAACTCATTTGAAAGCCTTGTTCTTAGTCTCTCACATCCAACCTGGAAAACACTACAGCCAGTTTCTACTTCTAACACGTCTACCCGTCTCTAGGACCCCGTCTACCTGTCTCTTAGACCCCGTCTACCTGTCTCTAGACCCCGTCTACCTGTCTCTTGGACCCCGTCTACCTGTCTCTTGGACCCCGTCTACCTGTCTCTAGACCCAGTCTACCTGTCTCTAGACCCCGTCTACCTGTCTCTAGACCCCGTCTACCTGTCTCTAGACCCCGTCTACCTGTCTCTAGGACCCCATCTACCTGTCTCTTGGACCCCGTCTACCTGTCTCTAGGACCCCGTCTACCTGTCTCTAGACCCCGTCTACCTGTCTCTAGGACCCCGTCTACCTGTCTCTAGGACCCCGTCTACCTGTCTCTAGACCCCGTCTACCTGTCTCTTGGACCCCGTCTACCTGTCTCTAGGACCCCGTCTACCTGTCTCTTGGACCCCGTCTACCTGTCTCTTGGACCCCGTCTACCTGTCTCTTAGACCCTGTCTCTAGGACCCCGTCTACCTGTCTCTTAGACCCCGTCTACCTGTCTCTAGACCCCGTCTACCTGTCTCTAGGACCCCGTCTACCTGTCTCTTGGACCCCGTCTACCTGTCTCTTAGACTCCGTCTACCTGTCTCTTGGACCCTGTCTACCTGTCTCCTGGACCCCGTCTACCTGTCTCTTGGACCCCGTCTACCTGTCTCCTGGACCCCGTCTACCTGTCTCTAGGACCCCGTCTACCTGTCTCTAGACCCCGTCTACCTGTCTCTAGACCCCGTCTACCTGTCTCCTGGACCCCGTCTACCTGTCTCTAGGACCCCGTCTACCTGTCTCTGGACCCCGTCTACCTGTCTCTAGACCCTGTCTACCTGTCTCTAGGACCCCGTCTACCTGTCTCTAGGACCCCGTCTACCTGTCTCTAGGACCCCGTCTACCTGTCTCTAGACCCCTGGACCCCGTCTACCTGTCTCTAGGACCCCGTCTACCTGTCTCTAGGACCCCGTCTACCTGTCTCTAGGACCCCGTCTACCTGTCTCTAGGACCCCGTCTACCTGTCTCTAGGACCCCGTCTACCTGTCTCTAGGACCCCGTCTACCTGTCTCTAGACCCCGTCTACCTGTCTCTAGACCCCGTCTACCTGTCTCTAGGACCCCGTCTACCTGTCTCTAGACCCCGTCTACCTGTCTCTAGGAACCTGTCTCTAGGACCCTGTCTACCTGTCTCTAGACCGCGTCTACCTGTCTCTAGGACCCTGTCTACCTGTCTCTAGGACCCTGTCTACCTGTCTCTAGACCCCGTCTACCTGTCTCTAGACCCTGTCTACCTGTCTCTAGGACCCCGTCTACCTGTCTCTAGACCGCGTCTACCTGTCTCTAGGACCCTGTCTACCTGTCTCTAGGACCCTGTCTACCTGTCTAGACCCCGTCTACCTGTCTCTAGACCCCGTCTACCTGTCTCTTAGACCCCGTCTACCTGTCTCTAGACCCCGTCTACCTGTCTCTAGGACCCCGTCTACCTGTCTCTAGACCCCGTCTACCTGTCTCTAGGACCCCGTCTACCTGTCTCTAGACCCCGTCTACCTGTCTCTAGGACCCCGTCTACCTGTCTCTACCTGTCTCCTGGACCCCGTCTACCTGTCTCTAGACCCCGTCTACCTGTCTCTAGACCCTGTCTACCTGTCTCTAGGACCCCGTCTACCTGTCTCTAGGACCCTGTCTACCTGTCTCTAGGACCCTGTCTACCTGTCTCTAGGACCCCGTCTACCTGTCTCTAGACCCCGTCTACCTGTCTCTAGACCCCGTCTACCTGTCTCTTGGACCCCGTCTACCTGTCTCTAGACCCCGTCTACCTGTCTCTTGGACCCCGTCTACCTGTCTCTAGGACCCTGTCTACCTGTCTCTAGGACCCCGTCTACCTGTCTCTAGGACCCTGTCTACCTGTCTCTAGACCCCATCTACCTGTCTCTAGGACCCCGTCTACCTGTCTCTAGGACCCCGTCTACCTGTCTCCTAGACCCCGTCTACCTGTCTCTTGGACCCCGTCTACCTGTCTCCTGGACCCCGTCTACCTGTCTCATGGACCCCGTCTACCTGTCTCTAGGACCCCGTCTACCTGTCTCCTGGACCCGTCTACCTGTCTCTAGGACCCTGTCTACCTGTCTCTAGGACCCCGTCTACCTGTCTCTAGGACCCTGTCTACCTGTCTCTAGACCCCGTCTACCTATCTCTAGGACCCTGTCTACCTGTCTCTAGACCCCGTCTAACTGTCTCTAGGACCCCGTCTACCTGTCTCTAGGACCCTGTCTACCTGTCTCTAGGACCCCGTCTACCTGTCTCTAGGACCCCGTCTACCTGTCTCTTAGACCCCGTCTACCTGTCTCTAGGACCCCGTCTACCTGTCTCTAGGATCCCGTCTACCTGTCTCTTAGACCCCGTCTACCTGTCTCTAGGACCCCGTCTACCTGTCTCTAGGATCCCGTCTACCTGTCTCTAGGACCCCGTCTACCTGTCTCTTGGACCGGCCTACCTGTCTCTAGGATCCCGTCTACCTGTCTCTTAGACCCCGTCTACCTGTCTCTAGGACCCCGTCTACCTGTCTCTTAGACCCCGTCTACCTGTCTCTAGGACCCCGTCTACCTGTCTCTTAGACCCCGTCTACATGTCTCTAGACCCCGTCTACCTGTCTCTAGACCCCGTCTACCTGTCTCTAGGATCCCGTCTACCTGTCTCCTGGACCCCGTCTACCTGTCTCTAGGATCCCGTCTACCTGTCTCTTGGACCCCGTCTACCTGTCTCTAGGACCCCGTCTACCTGTCTCTAGGACCCCGTCTACCTGTCTCTAGGACCCTGTCTACCTGTCTCTAGGACCCCGTCTACCTGTCTCTAGGACCCCGTCTACCTGTCTCTAGGACCCCGTCTACCTGTCTCTAGGACCCCGTCTACCTGTCTATAGGATCCCGTCTACCTGTCTCTTAGACCCCGTCTACCTGTCTCTTGGACCCTGTCTACCTGTCTCTAGGACCCCGTCTACCTGTCTCTTAGACCCCGTCTACCTGTCTCTAGGACCCCGTCTACCTGTCTCTTAGACCCCGTCTACCTGTCTCTTAGACCCCGTCTACCTGTCTCCTGGACCCTGTCTACCTGTCTCTAGACCCTGTCTACCTGTCTCTTGGACCCCGTCTACCTGTCTCTAGGACCCTGTCTACCTGTCTCTAGGACCCTGTCTACCTGTCTCTAGGACCCCGTCTACCTGTCTCTTAGACCCCGTCTACCTGTCTCCTAGACCCCGTCTACCTGTCTCTTGGACCCCGTCTACCTGTCTCCTGGACCCCGTCTACCTGTCTCATGGACCCCGTCTACCTGTCTCTAGGACCCTGTCTACCTGTCTCCTGGACCCCGTCTACCTGTCTCTAGGACCCTGTCTACCTGTCTCTAGGACCCCGTCTACCTGTCTCTAGGACCCCGTCTACCTGTCTCTAGACCCCATCTACCTATCTCTAGGACCCTGTCTACCTGTCTCTAGGACCCCGTCTACCTGTCTCCTAGACCCCGTCTACCTGTCTCTTGGACCCCGTCTACCTGTCTCCTGGACCCCGTCTACCTGTCTCATGGACCCCGTCTACCTGTCTCTAGGACCCCGTCTACCTGTCTCCTGGACCCCGTCTACCTGTCTCTAGGACCCTGTCTACCTGTCTCTAGGACCCCGTCTACCTGTCTCTAGGACCCTGTCTACCTGTCTCTAGACCCCGTCTACCTATCTCTAGGACCCTGTCTACCTGTCTCTAGACCCCGTCTAACTGTCTCTAGGACCCCGTCTACCTGTCTCTAGGACCCTGTCTACCTGTCTCTAGGACCCCGTCTACCTGTCTCTAGGACCCCGTCTACCTGTCTCTTAGACCCCGTCTACCTGTCTCTAGGACCCCGTCTACCTGTCTCTAGGATCCCGTCTACCTGTCTCTTAGACCCCGTCTACCTGTCTCTAGGACCCCGTCTACCTGTCTCTAGGAT
Organism: Pseudoliparis swirei; assembly: GCF_029220125.1. Taxonomy (NCBI): domain Eukaryota; kingdom Metazoa; phylum Chordata; class Actinopteri; order Perciformes; family Liparidae; genus Pseudoliparis; species Pseudoliparis swirei. The sequence goes on from NC_079388.1 coordinate 57,967, forward strand.
CCCGTCTACCTGTCTCTAGGACCCCGTCTACCTGTCTCTAGGACCCCGTCTACCTGTCTCTAGGATCCCGTCTACCTGTCTCTTAGACCCCGTCTACCTGTCTCTAGGACCCCGTCTACCTGTCTCTTAGACCCCGTCTACCTGTCTCTAGGACCCCGTCTACCTGTCTCTTAGACCCCGTCTACATGTCTCTAGACCCCGTCTACCTGTCTCTAGACCCCGTCTACCTGTCTCTAGGATCCCGTCTACCTGTCTCCTGGACCCCGTCTACCTGTCTCTAGGATCCCGTCTACCTGTCTCTTGGACCCCGTCTACCTGTCTCTAGGACCCCGTCTACCTGTCTCTAGGACCCCGTCTACCTGTCTCTAGGACCCTGTCTACCTGTCTCTAGGACCCCGTCTACCTGTCTCTAGGACCCCGTCTACCTGTCTCTAGGACCCCGTCTACCTGTCTCTAGGACCCCGTCTACCTGTCTATAGGATCCCGTCTACCTGTCTCTTAGACCCCGTCTACCTGTCTCTTGGACCCTGTCTACCTGTCTCTAGGACCCCGTCTACCTGTCTCTTAGACCCCGTCTACCTGTCTCTAGGACCCCGTCTACCTGTCTCTTAGACCCCGTCTACCTGTCTCTTAGACCCCGTCTACCTGTCTCCTGGACCCTGTCTACCTGTCTCTTGGACCCTGTCTACCTGTCTCCTGGACCCCGTCTACCTGTCTCTTGGACCCCGTCTACCTGTCTCCTGGACCCCGTCTACCTGTCTCTAGGACCCCGTCTACCTGTCTCTTAGACCCCGTCTACCTGTCTCCTGGACCCCGTCTACCTGTCTCTAGACCTTAGTGCTGATAAAGGACTCCTCTCTGGACTGGTCTTGTTAGACCTTAGTGCTGATAAAGGACTCATCTCTGTACTGGTCTAGTTAGACCTTAGTGCTGATAGAGGACTCATCTCTGTGCTGGTCTAGTTAGACCTTAGTGCTGATAGAGGACTCATCTCTACTGGTCTTGTTAGACCTTAGTGCTGATAGAGGACTCATCTCTACTGGTCTTGTTAGACCTTAGTGCTGATAGAGGACTCATCTCTGTACTGGTCTAGTTAGACCTTAGTGCTGATAGAGGACTCATCTCTGTGCTGGTCTTATTAGACCTTAGTGCTGATAGAGGACTCATCTCTGTACTGGTCTTGTTAGACCTTAGTGCTGATAGAGGACTCATCTCTGTACTGGTCTTATTAGACCTTAGTGCTGATAGAGGACTCATCTCTGTACTGGTCTTGTTAGACCTTAGTCCTGATAGAGGACTCATCTCTGTGCTGGTCTTATTAGACCTTAGTGCTGATAGAGGACTCATCTCTGTACTGGTCTTGTTAGACCTTAGTGCTGATAAAGGACTCATCTCTGTACTGGTCTTGTTAGACCTTAGTGCTGATAGAAGACTCATCTCTGTACTGGTCTTGTTAGACCTTAGTGCTCATAGAGGACTCATCTCTGTCCTGGTCTTGTTAGACCTTAGTGCTGATAAAGGACTCATCTCTGTACTGGTCTTGTTAGACCTTAGTGCTGATAGAGGACTCATCTCTGTACTGGTCTTGTTAGACCTTAGTGCTGATAAAGGACTCATCTCTGTACTGGTCTTGTTAGACCTTCTGTACTGGTCTTGTTAAACCTTAGTGCTGATAGAGGACTCATCTCTGTACTGGTCTTGTTAGACCTTAGTGCTGATAGAGGACTCATCTCTGTACTGGTCTTGTTAGACCTTAGTGCTGATAGAGGACTCATCTCTGTACTGGTCTTGTTAGACCTTAGTGCTGATAAAGGACTCATCTCTGTACTGGTCTTGTTAGACCTTAGTGCTGATAAAGGACTCATCTCTGTACTGGTCTTGTTAGACCTTAGTGCTGATAGAGGACTCATCTCTGTACTGGTCTTGTTAGACCTTAGTGCTGATAGAGGACTCATCTCTGTACTGGTCTTGTTAGACCTTAGTGCTGATAGAGGACTCATCTCTGTACTGGTCTTGTTAGACCTTAGTGCTGATAGAGGACTCATCTCTGTGCTGGTCTTGTTAGACCTTAGTGCTGATAGAGGACTCATCTCTGTACTGGTCTTGTTAGACCTTAGTGCTGATAGAGGACTCATCTCTGTGCTGGTCTTGTTAGACCTTAGTGCTGATAGAGGACTCATCTCTGTACTGGTCTTGTTAGACCTTAGTCCTGATAGAGGACTCCTCTCTGTACTGGTCTAGTTAGACCTTAGTCCTGATAGAGGACTCATCTCTGTACTGGTCTAGTTAGACCTTAGTGCTGATAGAGGACTCCTCTCTGTCCTGGTCTAGTTAGACCTTAGTGCTGATAGAGGACTCATCTCTGTACTGGTCTTGCAAGACCTTAGTGCTGATAGAGGACTCCTCTCTGTACTGGTCTTGTTAGACCTTAGTGCTGATAAAGGACTCATCTCTGTACTGGTCTTGTAAGACCTTAGTGCTGATAAAGGACTCATCTCTGTACTGGTCTTGTTAGACCTTAGTGCTGATAAAGGACTCATCTCTGTACTGGTCTTATTAGACCTTAGTGCTGATAGAGGACTCATCTCTGTACTGGTCTAGTTAGACCTTAGTCCTGATAGAGGACTCCTCTCTGTACTGGTCTAGTTAGACCTTAGTCCTGATAGAGGACTCATCTCTGTACTGGTCTAGTTAGACCTTAGTGCTGATAGAGGACTCCTCTCTGTCCTGGTCTAGTTAGACCTTAGTGCTGATAGAGGACTCATCTCTGTACTGGTCTTGCAAGACCTTAGTGCTGATAGAGGACTCCTCTCTGTACTGGTCTTGTTAGACCTTAGTGCTGATAAAGGACTCATCTCTGTACTGGTCTTGTAAGACCTTAGTGCTGATAGAGGACTCATCTCTGTACTGGTCTTGTTAGACCTTAGTCCTGATAGAGGACTCCTCTCTGTACTGGTCTTGTTAGACCTTAGTGCTGATAGAGGACTCATCTCTGTACTGGTCTTGTTAGACCTTAGTGCTGATAGAGGACTCATCTCTGTACTGGTCTTGCAAGACCTTAGTGCTGATAGAGGACTCCTCTCTGTACTGGTCTTGTTAGACCTTAGTGCTGATAAAGGACTCATCTCTGTACTGGTCTTGTAAGACCTTAGTGCTGATAGAGGACTCATCTCTGTACTGGTCTAGTTAGACCTTAGTCCTGATAGAGGACTCATCTCTGTACTGGTCTTGTTAGACCTTAGTCCTGATAGAGGACTCCTCTCTGTCCTGGTCTTGTTAGACCTTAGTCCTGATAGAGGACTCCTCTCTGTACTGGTCTTGTTAGACCTTAGTCCTGATAGAGGACTCCTCTCTGTACTGGTCTTGTTAGACCTTAGTCCTGATAGAGGACTCATCTCTCTACTGGTCTAGTTAGACCTTAGTGCTCATAGAGGACTCATCTCTGTCCTGGTCTTGTTAGACCTTAGTGCTCATAGAGGACTCATCTCTGTCCTGGTCTTGTTAGACCTTAGTGCTGATAGAGGACTCATCTCTGTCCTGGTCTTGTTAGACCTTAGTGCTGATAGAGGACTCCTCTCTGTACTGGTCTTGTTAGACCTTAGTGCTGATAGAGGACTCATCTCTGTCCTGGTCTTGTTAGACCTTAGTGCTGATAGAGGACTCATCTCTGTCCTGGTCTTGTTAGACCTTAGTGCTGCATTCGACACCATTGACCATGACATCCTGTTACAGAGACTGGAGCAGTCGATTGGCATTTCAGGCACGGCACTAATTTGGTTTAAATCCTATTTATCAGATCGATCTCAGTTTGTATTTGTAAACGATGACGCCTCGATAACCACCAACGTTAATCACGGAGTTCCACAAGGTTCTGTGCTTGGACCAATTTTATTTACCTTATACATGCTTCCTCTGGGCAATATTATCAGGAAACACTCCATAAACTTTCATTGCTATGCAGATGATACTCAACTATATCTATCGATCAAACCAGAGGAGAGCAACCAACTCGGTAAAATTCAAGCATGTCTTAAAGAAATAAAAACATGGATGACCTGCAACTTCTTGATGTTAAACTCCGACAAAACAACTGAAGTAATTTTACTCTGAACACCTCAGAGATCAATTATCTGGTGATGTGGTTTCTGTAGACGGCATTGCCCTAGCATCCAACACCACTGTAAAGAATCTCTGTTATCTTTGATCGGGACTTGTCCTTTAACTCTACGTGAAAAACATCTCAAGGACTGCATTCTTTCATCTACGTCATATTTAAACAATCAGGCACATCTTGTCTCAAAAAGATGGAGAAAAATTGTTTCACACGTTCGTTACTTCGAGACTGGATTACTGCAACTCCTTATTATCAGGCTGCTCTATAAGTCTCTTAGGTCCCTCCAGTTGATCCAGAATGCTGCAGCTCGTGTTCTCACTAAAACTAAGAACAGAGATCACATCACTCCTGCACTAGCTGCTCTGCACTGGCTCCCAGTAACATCAAGAATCACATTTAAAATTCTTCTCCTCACCTACAAAGCCTTGATTGGTGATGCACCATCATATCTTAAGGAGCGTGTAGTACCATATTGCCCCACTAGAGAGCTTGTAGTACCATATTGCCCCACTAGAGAGCTTGTAGTACCATGTTACCCCACTAGAGAGCTTGTAGGACCATGTTACCGCACTAGAGAGCTTGTAGTACCATATTACCCCACTAGAGAGCTTGTAGTACCATATTACCCCACTAGAGAGCTTGTAGTACCATGTTACCCCACTAGAGAGCTTGTAGTACCATATTACCCCACTAGAGAGCTTGTAGTACCATGTTACTCCACTAGAGAGCTTGTAGTACCATATTACCCCACTAGAGAGCTTGTAGTACCATGTTACCCCACTAGAGAGCTTGTAGTACCATATTACCCCACTAGAGAGCTTGTAGTACCATGTTACCCCACTAGAGAGCTTGTAGTACCATATTACCCCACTAGAGAGCTTGTAGTACCATGTTACCCCACTAGAGAGCTTGTAGTACCATGTTACCCCACTAGAGAGCTTGTAGTACCATGTTACTCCACTAGAGAGCTTGTAGTACCATGTTACCCCACTAGAGAGCTTGTAGTACCATATTACCCCACTAGAGAGCTTGTAGTACCATGTTACCCCACTAGAGAGCTTGTAGTACCATGTTACCCCACTAGAGAGCTTGTAGTACCATGTTACCCCACTAGAGAGCTTGTAGTACCATGTTACCCCACTAGAGAGCTTGTAGTACCATGTTACTCCACTAGAGAGCTTGTAGTACCATATTACCCCACTAGAGAGCTTGTAGTGTGTTTCCGGTGCGCCGCAGAATGGTCGCACTGACGAGAGCTCCCTCAAAACTATCTAGCGTTTTGTTTGTTTTGTTACTGTTAGTTGTTTGTTACGTTAATGTTGCTGTGTCGTTAATTCAATATGACCAGCAGACACTTATAGAGATCAGATTTGCACTCGGAGAGGACTACTACAAGAACTTTAATTCAACTTTCCGGAGTGCGAGTTCGGACTGCAGTGGGCTCTTTGTTGTTCCGCCGTTGGGTATACCTACAAGACGGAGGAAGAAGAAACGAGGCCGACGTGCTGGAGTTCTCGTTCGGAATCGGAAAAGGTATTTCAAACCTGCTCTACCATCCATACTACTTGCCAACGTTCAGTCCATCGACAACAAGATGGATGATCTGAATGCACGTATTAAATTCCAACGGGACATCAGGAACTGCTGTGTATTGGCATTCGTCGAGACGTGGCTCGTCCCGGAGATATCCGACGCGGCAGTTACTCCGTTGGGATTCAGCATACACCGTCAGGACAGGACAGCTGATTCAGGCAAGCGCGGGGCGGAGGGGTCTGTGTTATGGTTAATTTTCTTGGGCTACGGACATAGCAGTACTAGCATCTCACTGCTCTCCAGTCCTCGAGCTGTTGACTGTAAAATCAGACCCTTCTATCTACCGCGGGAGTTTACTGCAGTCGTTATGAGTGTAGTCTACATTCCTCACCAAGTAGATAAGGCTTCTGCTCTGGATGAACTGTATGGAATTATCAACGGTCTGGAGAATGTGCACCCAGAGGCAGCCTTTATTGTGGTTGGTGATTTCAACAGAGCCAACATGAAGAAAGTCCTGCCTAAATACTATCAGCACATTGACTTCTTCACACGTGGAGATCAGACCCTTGACCATTGTTATACGACATTCCGGGACAGTTACAAACCCCTCCCCCGCCCTGCTTTTGGTAAAGCTGATCACACCTCCATTCTTCTGCTCCCCGCATATAGACAAAATCTAAAACAGGTCAGACCGGCTGAGAGGACAGTCCATCAATGGAGTGACGAGAGTGTGGCGACTCTCCAGGACTGTTTTGACACCACTGACTGGCTGATGTTTCGGGAAGCAGCAGATGGGGACATTTAAAATTCTTCTCTTAACCTACAAAGCCTTGATTGGTGATGCACCATCATATCTTAAGGAGCTTGTAGTACCATATTTCCCCACTAGAGAGTTACGCTCACTAAATGCGGGACTACTTGTAGTTCCTAGAGCAGGCCTATTCAACTAGCGGCCCGCGGGCCGGATGCGGACCGTTTGAGTTTAACTACGGCCCGCAAGACTGCCTGCAAATCAGTATAGCTTGGTAAGAAAAAATAAAACTGACGGACACGCCTCTTTTATACATTGAGACATCTAACCCAGAGCCATTGAGTTTCACTGTTGCCTCAACCAAACCTGTATGGTTACATCTTTATGTTACGCACCGTGTTGGTTGCCGGTGTTACACCCCTACTGGTTTTCAAACCTACTGGTTTCCCTACGAGTGCGTGCGTTGTGTTCTCTTCACATCTGCAGCGGGGCTCTGTCTCGCTCACCAGATTCGTCACACATTCACAAACATATTGCTGGAGATCTTTAAGCCACCGTTCATATCCATTTCGGCGATTACGATTGTATAAGTGAGCAGTGCATCACAGCCACGGATGAAGAAATACATTTTCGAAAAAATAAAAATAAAAAGATCGCCTGACCTGGTTTCGATCCCTTTCACGCAAAAGGAGTCTGCACTCAAAGACATGCAGTCTGTGCGCTGCGCCACCAGATATTAGTTTCAGCTCAAATAATTTATATATTGATGCATTAAGTCACATTTATTATGTTTTCATGGGAACAGTTTGGTTGAAGGGATCTGAAACAACTGGTTACCTTGAGCGGATATTTACACTTTGAAACATGTTTATAGTGATGCTTGTTCGCAACACTTTTGCCACACAATACCGACGCATTTTCGTGTGTGACTGTTTACCTGTGGAAATATACATTACTGTTTTTCATTTTTAGCCATTATTTTATCAATATTCTGTGCGGCCCTCACACCCCCCGTGATTTTCTTATTCGGCCCACTTGCTACTGAAGTTGAATAGCCCTGTCCTAGAGTCTTAAAAAGTAGAATGGGAGCCAGAGCCTTTAGTTATCAAGCTCCTCTTTTATGGAACCAGCTTCCACCTTCCTCTCCTCTCCTCGCTTAGGATACACTGAGCTCCTCTCTCCTCTCCTCTCTCCTTATGGACGCTTAGGATACACTGAGCTCTCCTCTCCTCTCTCCTTATGGACGTTTAGGATACACTGAGCTCTCTCTCCTCTCTCCTTATGGACGTTTAGGATACACTGAGCTCCTCTCTCCTCTCTCCTTATGGACGCTTAGGATACACTGAGCCCTCTCCTCTCCTCTCTTTATGGACGTTTAGGATACACTGAGCACCTCTCTCCTCTCCTCTCTCCTTATGGACGTTTAGGATACACTGAGCTCCTCTCTCCTCTTAGGGACACTGAGCCCTCTCTCTCCTTATGGACGTTTAGGATACACTGAGCTCCTCTCTCCTCTCTCCTTATGGACGTTTAGGATACACTGACCTCTCCTCTCCTCTCTCCTTATGGACGTTTAGGATACACTGAGCTCCTCTCTCCTCTCCTCTCTCCTTATGGACGTTTAGGATACACTGAGCACCTGTCATGGATTAATTTACATCTCTTCATCACACATTACTACACTGAGCTCCTCTCCGGTCTCTTCTCTCCTCAGAGGGTCTTTGGACGCTGTTAGGATACACTGAGTCCTCTTCCTCACTCCTAGGATACATGAGTCCGCCTCTCCTCTCCTTATGACGCTGATACACTGAGCCTCTCTCTCCTCTCTCCTTATGGACGTTTAGGGCACTGAGCCTCCTCTCTCTCTCTCCTTATGGACCTTAGGATACATGAGCACCTCTTTTCTCTCCTTATGGACGTTTAGGATACACTGAGCACCTCTCCTCTCTCCTTATGGACGTTTAGGATACACTGATGTCTCTCCTCTCTCCTTATGGACGTTAGATACACTGAGCCCTCTGAGGCTCTCTCCTTATGGATTTAGGGCACTGAGCCCTCTCCTCTCCTCTCTCCTTATGGACGTTGGATACACTGAGCCCTCTCTCCCTCTCCTTCTATAAAATAACTGAATCCTCTCTCTCCTTATGGACGTTTAGATACACTGAATCCTTTGGATAAACTGAGCGTTCTGGTCTCCACCATAACCCAAGACCTCAAAGGGGGAATCAGCCCCATCAACAAGAAGGCTCAGCAGAGACACAGTCACACTTTATTCGTTGTGGCAAATATGTTAAAATACATCAAAACATGCGGCCTGAACAAGAATAGTAAAACATTACTTTTCTAAGAGATCGAACCCCCAAAAAGTAAGAAAATTGTGAGAAATTGTCCCATTTATTTGAATGGGGTTCCGGAAGAGAAAACGCTAACCAACGCTAATCTTTGTTGCCACACTGAAAATGATTTAAAGTTTAGAACGTTAACAAAAAGATGGAGTTTATTTGATCCATTGGACATTTTTTCATAGCTAGCACAGTTTCCATGGAATATTCGTTTGAGTTTCAGAAGATCTCCGGCCTGTTTCAGAGTTTATAATGGGTGTGTATGGCGCTAGTCTTCAGTAGAGGCAGAGCGGCAGAGAGAGAGAGCAACAGGAAGTCATGAAGAATAAAACATATTCTGACACACGTCTCACAATCTTCACTCTTTTTACACCATTTATGGATCAAAACATAGGAAACGTTGAGCTCTTCCTCACATGTGTGGATGGAATCCACAATTTTTCCCACGTGTCTCGAGAAGCCTTAACGAGGGAGGAGGAGCCTTAACGAGGGAGGAGGAGCCTTAACGAGGGAGGAGGAGCCTTAACGAGGGAGGAGGAGCCTTAACGAGGGAGGAGGAGCCTGAACGAGGGAGGAGGAGCCTTAATGAGGGAGATGGGGCTTTAACGAGGGAGGAGGGGCCTTAACGAGGGAGGAGGGGCCTTAACGAGGGAGGAGGAGCCTTAACGAGGGAGGAGGAGCCTGAACGAGGGAGGAGGAGCCTTAACGAGGGAGGAAGAGCCTTAACGAGGGAGGAGGGGCGTTAACGAGGGAGGAGGGACCTTAACGAGGGAGGAGGGGCCTGAACGAGGGAGGAGGGGCCTTAACGAGGGAGGAGGAGCCTGAACGAGGGAGCAAGCCCACCTCTCTGCCCCATCCGACTCCGTTGTAAAACAGAGACACATTTTCTTTTTGTGAACTGTTAAGCTTCATCTCTAAACCCAAAACATATGTGAGACCCGGAGACGTTCAGAAAGCCTCGGCCCTCTCATCATGCAGACCTTCATGCCATTACAATTATGCTTTCACGTGAAAATTCCACTTTTAGAGAGGTTGTTTTTCTTTAGAAACCCTGCTTCCTGTCCCCCTCATGAAGACACAGCTGCTTCACATGAGCTAATCAGAGCAGCTCCAGCTACACACTGTAACCACGGCAACCATTGAAACACATGCAGTATGGAGGAGAGAGAGTAATGGGGGGTGTCTACTGATACACACAGACGAAGGAAGTGTGATCCCGGTAATGTTATCCATGTTTACAGTATTCATGTATATAAACACCTCTCGGTAGAAGCCACACGTCAACATGTCTTGCAAAATGTTCTAGTTTGGAGTTATTTCTGGTATCAGTGCATCTTCTACTTGTATACACAAGTAGAAGATGCACTGATACCAGAAATAACTATCAGTGGAAAAAAAAGGGAAAAAGTCAAGTCCATGTGTTCCATCTCCATGAATGTACATCTGCATTCTATTCAATTATTACCATTTCACCGTTAAATGCTTCGTTCCAACGGCAGCAGACAGCAGAAAGGTCCATTAAGTTGAGATGGAGGAGGTCTGTCATCTCTAGATGAGGTTGGAATGGTCACCTGACAAATAGCCATCAGGTCCAGGAGCATGTTTGACGTGAACGTGGAGCAGCAGAGGCTGTTCTCCACGTGTGAGGTCAACACGGAGCTGCTCATGTTGACCGTGCTGTCCGAGGCTTGGGGAGTGTTTGGCCGAGCAGACGGGTGCTCTGTGGAGCGCCGCTCTGCTCTCTGCTCGGTTTGGGGGTTGAGCTTTCACCATTTTTCAGGTGAAGAGTAAAAATAATTCCAAGTAAAGAGGCGATCTGGTGTGAAGCTGTCAAAGCATTTGCTGGCGGGGGTGTCAAGAAAATATGTGTGAATACTGGATAGTTTATGACTTCACAATTTATGAATTACGAACATTAACTTGACATCATTACTGCTTCCTCTGACATGTGACATGCACTCTGTGTTGTGCAAACTGGACTCTGCATGTGGCTGTGCGTGTACACATGCACAAAGAGCACATAGAGCACATAGAGGACAAGTGCATCCTCCATGTGTTTACATTCCTGCTGAATGGGGGGGGGGGGGGGGCTCAACCAGGAAAGTAAACAGGCTGCAGAGCCCAGAGGGATGCTCAGGAACATCCTGTCCTCCAGGCAGCCTGGGTCAACAGCTCCAGGCCCGGCGTCGCTCCGTAGCCACACAGCTACACACACACACACACACACACACACACACACACACACACACACACACACACACACACACACAGCTACACACACACACACACACACACACACAGCTACACACACACACACACACACACACACACACACACAGCTACACACACACACACACACAGCTACACACACACACAGCTACACACACACACACACACACACACAGCTACACACACACACACACACAGCTACACACACACACACACACACACACACACACACAGCTACACACACACAGCTACACACACACACACACAGCTACACACACACACACACACACAGCTACACACAGCTACACACACACAGCTACACACACACAGCTACACACACACACAGCTACACACAGCTACACACACAGCTACACACAGCTACACACAGCTACACACACACACACACAGCTACACACACACACACAGCTACACACACAGCTACACACACACACAGCTACATACACACAGCTACACACAGCTACACACACAGCTACACACACACACACAGCTACACACAGCTACACACACACACAGCTACACACACAGCTACACACACACACAGCTACACACACACACACACAGCTACACACACAGCTACACACAGCTACACACAGCTACACACAGCTACACACACACACAGCTACACACACACACACACACACAGCTACACACAGCTACACACACAGCTACACACACACACAGCTACACACACACACACACACACACACACACACAGCTACACACACACACAGCTACACACACACACAGCTACACACAGCTAGACGCACACAGCTACACACACACACACACACACACACAGCTACACACAGCTACACACAGCTACACACACACACACAGCTACACACACACAGCTACACACAGCTACACACAGCTACACACAGCTACACACACACAGCTACACACAGCTACACACACACAGCTACACACACACACACAGCTACACACAGCTACACACACAGCTACACACACAGCTACACACAGCTACACACACACACACAGCTACACACAGCTACACACAGCTACACACACAGCTACACACACACACACAGCTACACACAGCTACACACAGCTACACACACACAGCTACACACACACACACACACACACAGCTACACACAGCTACACACACACAGCTACACACACACACACACACAGCTACACACACACACACACACAGCTACACACAGCTACACACACACACACACACACACACACACACACACACACACACACACACACACACACAGCTACACACACACAGCCACAAACACACACAGCTACATACACACAGCTACACACACACACACACACACACACACACACACACACAGCTACACACACACACAGCTACACACACACACACACACACACACAGCTCCACACAGCTACACACAATTTATACACACATTCAATGAGATAATCAGTGAGGAACATGTGAAACTGCTGAACATTAAAAACAATAAAGACCCGGGTATTAAAGTCTCAGTCAGAGTCATAGACTCCAACCTCAGTGTGGGGATGAGGGAAGGTGTGTGTAGCGTGTGTGTAGCGTGTGTAGTGTGTGTGTAGTGTGTGTGTAGCGTGTGTGTAGTGTGTGCAGTCTGTGTGTAGTGTGTGTGTAATGTGTGTGTAGTGTATAGTCCTCTGTCTTTGAGGACGTTCCCTCGTCTGTGTGACAGGTCCTCTCCAGTGAGGCCTCCTCCTCCTCCTCCTCCTCCTCCTCAGACCACAGGTCCTCTCCAGTGAGGCCTCCTCCTCCTCCTCCTCAGACCACAGGTCCTCTCCAATGAGGCCTCCTCCTCCTCCTCCTCAGACCACAGGTCCTCTCCAGTGAGGCCTCCTCCTCCTCTTCCTCCTCAGACCACAGGTCCTCTCCAGTGAGGCCTCCTCCTCCTCCTCAGACCACAGGTCCTCTCCAATGAGGCCTCCTCCTCCTCCTCAGACCACAGGTCCTCTCTAGTGAAGCCTCCTCCTCCTCCTCAGACCACAGGTCCTCTCCAGTGAGGCCTCCTCCTCCTCCTCAGACCACAGGTCCTCCAGTGAGGCCTCCTCCTCCTCCTCAGACCACAGGTCCTCTCCAGTGAGGCCTCCTCCTCCTCCTCCTCAGACCACAGGTCCTCTCCAGTGAGGCCTCCTCCTCCTCCTCAGACCACAGGTCCTCTCCAGTGAGGCCTCCTCCTCCTCCTCCTCAGACCACAGGTCCTCTCTAGTGAAGCCTCCTCCTCCTCCTCAGACCACAGGTCCTCTCCAGTGAGGCCTCCTCCTCCTCCTCAGACCACAGGTCCTCTCCAGTGAGGCCTCCTCCTCCTCCTCCTCAGACCACAGGTCCTCTCCAGTGAGGCCTCCTCCTCCTCCTCAGACCACAGGTCCTCTCCAGTGAAGCCTCCTCCTCCTCCTCCTCAGACCACAGGTCCTCTCCAGTGATGCCTCCTCCTCCTCCTCCTCCTCAGACCACAGGTCCTCTCCAGTGAGGCCTCCTCCTCCTCCTCCTCAGACCACAGGTCCTCTCCAGTGAGGCCTCCTCCTCCTCCTCCTCCTCAGACCACAGGTCCTCTCCAGTGAGGCCTCCTCCTCCTCCTCCTCCTCAGACCACAGGTCCTCTCCAGTGAGGCCTCCTCCTCCTCCTCCTCAGACCACAGGGCCTCTCCAGTGAAGCCTCCTCCTCCTCCTCAGACCACAGGTCCTCTCCAGTGAAGCCTCCTCCTCCTCCTCAGACCACAGGTCCTCTCCAGTGAAGCCTCCTCCTCCTCCTCAGACCACAGGTCCTCTCCAGTGAAGCCTCCTCCTCCTCCTCAGACCACAGGTCCTCTCCAGTGAAGCCTCCTCCTCCTCAGACCACAGGTCCTCTCCTGTGAAGCCTCCTCCTCCTCCTCCTCCTCAGACCACAGGTCCTCTCCAGTGAAGCCTCCTCCTCCTCCTCCTCAGACCACAGGTCCTCTCCAGTGAAGCCTCCTCCTCCTCCTCCTCAGACCACAGGTCCTCTCCAGTGAAGCCTCCTCCTCCTCCTCCTCAGACCACAGGTCCTCTCCAGTGAAGCCTCCTCCTCCTCCTCAGACCACAGGTCCTCTCCAGTAAAGCCTCCTCCTCCTCCTCCTCAGACCACAGGGCCTCTCCAGTGAAGCCTCCTCCTCCTCAGACCACAGGTCCTCTCCAGTGAAGCCTCCTCCTCCTCCTCAGACCACAGGTCCTCTCCAGTGAAGCCTCCTCCTCCTCCTCCTCAGACCACAGGTCCTCTCCAGTGAAGCCTCCTCCTCCTCCTCCTCAGACCACAGGTCCTCTCCAGTGAAGCCTCCTCCTCCTCCTCCTCCTCAGACCACAGGGCCTCTCCAGTGAAGCCTCCTCCTCCTCCTCCTCAGACCACAGGTCCTCTCCAGTGAAGCCTCCTCCTCCTCCTCAGACCACAGGTCCTCTCCAGTGAAGCCTCCTCCTCCTCCTCCTCCTCCTCAGACCACAGGTCCTCTGAATGGGTTTGAACTGATTTCTGAGAAACCAGGTTGGTTTTTTTAATCAGACGTAATAAATGGACTTGTTTACTTTGGAGATAAACATTAAGCTGACCTTTACCTGGAGGAGCCTGAGGCCAGAGAGGCCCCGTGGCCCTCACAGCTGTCGGCTCGCATTCCATTCAATTCACTTTATTTTTATAACCCAATATCACAAAATATGTGTTCAGATGTGAGATGTGTTCAGATGTGTTCAGATGTGTTCAGATGTGTTCAGTGCATTGCTAACCACAACCTGAGTATCCAGCTCAGTCGTGATGCTGAAATAAACTTGTTGATATTTACAAGGAAACAGAAAAGGAAATGAAAACCTTGACAAGATGTTCAAATAAATTCTGCGTTACACCCTGTCACCACGCTGTGTTCCTGTGACTGGTGTCAGGATGAGGACACACACCCTGACACCAGGCTGTGTCCCTGTGTGACTGGTGTCAGGATGAGGACACACACCCTGACACGACGCTGTGTCCCTGTGTGACTGGTGACAGGATGAGGACACACACCCTGACACCACGCTGTGTCCCTGTGTGACTGGTGACAGGATGAGGACACACACCCTGACACCACGCTGTGTCCCTGTGTGACTGGTGACAGGATGAGGACACACACCCTGACACCACGCTGTGTCCCTGTGTGACTGGTGACAGGATGAGGACACACACCCTGACACCATGCTGTGTTCCTGTGACTGGTGACAGGGTGAGGACACACACCCTGACACCATGCTGTGTTCCTGTGACTGGTGTCAGGATGAGGACACACACCCTGACACCAGGCTGTGTCCCTGTGTGACTGGTGACAGGATGAGGACACACACCCTGACACCATGCTGTGTCCCTGTGTGACTGGTGACAGGGTGAGGACACACACCCTGACACCAGGCTGTGTCTCTGTGTGTCAGGATGAGGACACACACTCTGACACCATGCTGTGTCCCTGTGTGACAGGATGAGGACACACACCCTGACACCACGCTGTGTTCCTGTGACTGGTGTCAGGGTGAGGACACACACCCTGACGCCATGCTGTGTTCCTGTGACTGGTGACAGGGTGAGGACACACACCCTGACACCACGCTGTGTTCCTGTGACTGGTGACAGGGTGAGGACACACACCCTGACACCACGCTGTGTTCCTGTGTTCCTGTGACTGGTGTCAGGGTGAGGACACACACCCTGACACCACGCTGTGTTCCTGTGACTGGTGACAGGGTGAGGACACACACCCTGACACCATGCTGTGTTCCTGTGTGACTGGTGACAGGATGAGGACACACACCCTGACACCACGCTGTGTTCCTGTGACTGGTGACAGGGTGAGGACACACACCCTGACACCATGCTGTGTTCCTGTGTGACTGGTGACAGGATGAGGACACACACCCTGACACCATGCTGTGTTCCTGTGACTGGTGTCAGGGTGAGGACACACACCCTGACGCCATGCTGTGTTCCTGTGACTGGTGACAGGGTGAGGACACACACCCTGACACCACGCTGTGTTCCTGTGACTGGTGACAGGGTGAGGACACACACCCTGACACCACGCTGTGTTCCTGTGACTGGTGACAGGGTGAGGACACACACCCTGACACCATGCTGTGTTCCTGTGTGACTGGTGACAGGATGAGGACACACACCCTGACACCACGCTGTGTTCCTGTGACTGGTGACAGGGTGAGGACACACACCCTGACACCATGCTGTGTTCCTGTGTGACTGGTGACAGGATGAGGACACACACCCTGACACCATGCTGTGTTCCTGTGACTGGTGACAGGGTGAGGACACACACCCTGACACCATGCTGTGTTCCTGTGTGACTGGTGACAGGATGAGGACACACACCCTGACACCATGCTGTGTCCCTGTGTGACAGGATGAGGACACACACCCTGACACCACGCTGTGTCCCTGTGACTGGTGACAGGATGAGGACACACACCCTGACACCACGCTGTGTTCCTGTGACTGGTGACAGGATGAGGACACACACCCTGACACCACGCTGTGTCCCTGTGTGACTGGTGACAGGATGGGGTCACACACCCTGACACCAGGCTGTGTTCCTGTGTGACTGGTGACAGGATGAGGACACACACCCTGACACGACGCTGTGTCCCTGTGTTCCTGTGACTGGTGACAGGATGAGGACACACACCCTGACACCAGGCTGTGTTCCTGTGACTGGTGACAGGATGAGGACACACACCCTGACACCACGCTGTGTTCCTGTGACTGGTGACAGGATGAGGTCACACACCCTGACACCACGCTGTGTTCCTGTGACTGGTGACAGGATGAGGACACACACCCTGACACCACGCTGTGTTCCTGTGACTGGTGACAGGATGAGGACACACACCCTGACACCACGCTGTGTTCCTGTGACTGGTGACAGGATGAGGACACACACCCTGACACCACGCTGTGTTCCTGTGACTGGTGACAGGATGAGGACACACACCCTGACACCACGCTGTGTCCCTGTGTGACTGGTGACAGGATGAGGACACACACCCTGACACCAGGCTGAGAACAGCCTCCTGCAGGAGACCAGCTCTAAACATGTGCTGCTACTTTTCAAAAATGGATGTAAACTGAGGAGCAGAACACTGAGTACGGACTACTTACTTCTTTGAGGGCTGTCAGCAGCTTGGGTTTCTTGTCCTCCACAGTCTCCCTGGATTGTTGCTTCAGCTTCCTCAATTGCGCTGTGACTGGAAGACAAAAGGAGAAGAAGAAAACAAGCGAAGAGAAGCATGAGTGAGACCCAAAGGCATATTTTTCAGCACAGAAAATTGAAAAAAAGACACGTATTGGAGAAATTGGATCTGTTTCCATAACGGCTGACTGTGAATTTGTTTAAATAACCTTTTGCTTTGGAGTCACGTGACCAGCTGGACGGAGATGGCAGCATAAAGCTCAGCTCCTAGCCCAACCTTGTCAAATAGTTGTTTTAATTGGTTCCAACCTCAATATTTTATACTTTTTTGTTTGATAAAGATAGTTAAAGTAGAATGGCAGGCAAAGGCAGATCTCAACGCAACGATACTGATGCCATTGCAGAGGCAGTGCTGGAGAAACAGCAAAGCTACTTTGAGCCACGCTTTGCTCAGATCCAACAGGTGGGGATCGACAACGACGAGAAGCTAACTGCTATCCATGCACAGCTAGCATCTCTCACTGCGAGCCTCGGCTCTATCAGGTCTGAGGTGGACAGCCTAAGAACTACGATGGAAAGTAACTCAAGCGCTCTTGACAGCCATGACCACGCTTTTGAAGAGCTGGAAGTGAAGCTAGCAGATATGGAGGACAGAAACCGAATGTGCAATATTCGTGTCATTGGTTTGAAAGAGGGGCTAGAAGGCTCTAGCGCAACCCAATATCTCTCTCCCTGTCTGAGTGGTTCCCACAACTGGCAGATCTTCAGATCGATATTAAGAGAGCTCACCGAATCTACAGTGAACGGAAAAATAATGTCACAACTAATCGCATGTTGATTTTCAACGTGCTTCGCTACACAACCAGGCAGGCGATTCTTCGAGCTGCGCGGAAATCGCCTCCCACCATCGATGGTCGGAAAATTCGCTTCTCCCCGGATTACAGCAACTACACAGTCAAACGCCGCCAAGCTTTTCGTCAAGCTATGGATTCAGCTCGCACCAAGGCTCTTGACTTTTTCCTGCTCTATCCGGCAACCCTGAAGATCAAGGAAGGCGCCCAGTATAGAGCATTCACCTCCGCTGAAGATGCTGAGAAGTACGTGAGTCGATCTCCCTCTCGCCCGCATACTGCAACGGAGACGACCGACGGACCGGCTGCTAACAGGAACGACGAGAACGCATTGGAAGAAGTGCAGGATTAAACTGTCTGCCTGACGAGAATGGACCCTCGGTTTGTCTCAATATCCCAGTTCTTGTGTTATTACATTGTTGTCTGCTTTGTAGAGACGGAATGCCATATTGAACTGTTTTTCTACAGCTTAGCCTGCTCGCTAGGCTTGTTAGGCTAAAATAAGTTAACTACTAGGCCATTACGCCTTCGTTTTTTCTGCTTTTTACTTTTGACGAGGAATCTGTTTATTTTACGTTAATTTAATGTGGAACCAGTTAATGTTGTAAACCAGGTACATATGGGCTATGTGTTCCTTTTTACTGCCCCATATCCACTCTGGATCACAGACCTATTTTGAGTGTTAGCTTTTTAGCTATGTTTCCCCCCCACCTCCCCCTTTGTTTCATTGTCATGTCGTCCGTGTTCCCTGTCTTGCGTGATTGGTGTTGTGAGGGACCCAACTTTGGATGCAATATTGTTAGGATTTAACGAGGTGAAGGGCGGTAGCAATATGCTTCTCCACGTGTGCCTACACTTAGAGCGCAGCCTTTTTCATAATGGGTGATCTTACATTTTTAGTTTGGAATTGTGGTGGACTGAATGCCCCTGATAAAGGAACCAGCTCTTTAGGCTTACTAAAAAAGAGAAACGTTGACATTGCATTCTTACAGGAGACTCATTTGCTGCAGGCTGATACCGGCCGTTTAGCCAATAGATTCTATCTCACAATTGCGTCTTCCTCAGCGAGCACAAAAACGAAAGGAGTCGCCATTGTTGCAAAACGAAATCTCCCACTTAAAGTGCTGTCCTCTTGGTCAGATGATACAGGCAGGATTGTGATCTCCGTGATAGAATTCAATACTCGGAAAATTGCTCTAGTGTCAGCTTATGCGCCGAATGTTTTTGATGGAAACTTCTATAATACGCTCACCAAACAAATGCTGGAGTTAACGGACTGTTCCTTCATTGTTGGTGCGGATTTCAATGCTGTTTGGGACCCAAATATTGATCGGTCGAACGCAAAGGCCACAGGGGAGCAGGCTCAGGCCACAGATGCTCTGAAGTCATGGGCCAACAGTTTAGGGCTTATAGATACCTGGCGCGCAGTGAACCCCACCTGTAAGGATTACTCCTTCTTCTCAGGGAGACATACATCTTTTTCCAGAATAGATTTTCTTTTTGCATCCCCTCATTTATTCAACTCAATTGATAAAGCGGTGTTACTTCCAATGGCACTATCTGACCATAAAGGGGTCTTTTGCTCCACCACCCAAGGCCGACTGTCTCAACGTGCTGCTAGATGGTGTTTCAATACCTCTTTATTAAATAATGAATCCTATGTCACACAATTTATTGCAGAATTCCAGACATTTGCAGAAATTAATGTTTGCTCTGTAGAAGACCCAAGGATTCTGTGGGACGCAATGAAAGGTTTTATTAGGAGCAATACCATTCTATTCTGCTCTAACGCACGCAAAGCTAGGACACTCCAACTGTAAAACCTTGAATCTGAATTCACCAGATTAGATTCATTGATGCAAACAAACTTTACTGACCAAATAGCTTTAGAACGATCACTAGTTAAGAAGGAAATAAACAACATTCTGAAACGCAAATCTGAATTCCTAATTCATAGAACGCGACAGCGCTATTACTTCCAGGGCGCTAGACCTAGTCATTTACTTGCCATGAGAATCGGGTCAAGTGACCATTTTTCAGATATTCCTGCTGTTAAATCTTCAGATGGCAATATCAGAACTGACCCTGTTGAAATAAATAAATCTTTTCAGACATTTTATTCAAATTTGTATCAATCAGAGATTACTTTGGATGAAACCCACTGTGACGGATGGTTAAATCAGCTTGACTTGCCCAAGTTATCAGTAGAGGAATCAGCTGACTTAGACAATTTGATCACTAGAGACGAACTAAGAATGGCAGTACAGAATATGCAAAGGAACAAATCACCAGGTTTTGATGGGATCCCCCCTGAATTTGATGTTACTTTTTGGGAACAGTTGGGTCCATTCCTTCTTGACATGATTAACTTCTCTATTGAAAAGGGTGAATTCTCAAGGGATGTTAACACAGCTCTTATATCAGAGTGCTCTAGCTATCGTCCTCTTAGCCTGTTAAATTCTGATTTAAAAATATTTGCTAAACTCCTAGCCCATCGTCTGGAGTCTCATATGTCAAAATTAATAAACTCAGACCAAACAGGATTCATAAAAACAAGATTGGCAGCAGATAATGTTCGACGCCTTCTCCACATTATTGATGCTGCAGAAGACAGTAAGACACCAATGTCACTTCTCTCTCTTGACGCAATGAAAGCTTTTGATAGACTTGAGTGACCATTCTTATGGTCAGTCTTAGAGGTGATGGGCTTTGGTAACACTTTCATTGGCATGATTAAAGTCATGTATTCTAACCCTTCAGCCCAAGTCTTAACAGGACACACCTTCTCCTCTTTGTTCCCCGTTTCCAGACCTTCACGCCAAGGTTGCCCCCTGAGTCCTGCACTATTTGTCCTCTCTCTTGAGCCTCTGGCTCAAGCCATTCGCCAATCTGTCGTGGTGTCACCAATATGCATTCGAAATACGCAGCATCACCTCTCATTGTTTGCGGCTGATGTGATGGTCTTTTTGGAAAACACCTCTCAGTCTCTTCCACATCTTCTATCCTTATGCGAGGAGTATGGAAGCTTATCAGGCTTCAAAATTAACTGGTCAAAGTCTGCTTTGCTCCATCTAAACCACTCTGCGTGCAATTCAATCATCTCTGCCAACATCCCCATTGTTAAACAGTTTAAATACTTGGGTGTTGATGTTTTTCCTTGTTTAAATAAGATTATTAAGCATAACTACTCTATTGCTCTGAACAACATATTGAAAGATATGGAAAAATGGATGAGTCTCCCTATGTCTATTCATGCTGTATCTCTGTGGTTAAAATGAACATCTTACCCAGGATTAATTGTGTGAGCTCTATGCTTCCTCTTTCTCCTCCTTCTGACTCCTGGCATAAATTAGAGGCAGCGGTATCGAAATTTATTTGGAAAGGCAAGCGGCCACGACTTAAAAAGTCTACTCTACAGAGGAGAAAGGAGAACGGTGGTCTTTCAGTTCCCAACTTTAAATTCTATTTTTGGTCTTTTGTCTTAAGGCCTCTTCTGACATGGTTTGACCCAGATTCCTCAGTGTGCTGGCGTGCTTTAGAAAGTGCTCTGACCGAACCATGGTCACTTCATGACGTTCTTTTTGCCAATATCTCTAACAAACAGTGCCAGCTGCGCTTTGGCCCCATTGTCTCTCATCTTATCAACCTGGAGATTGGTTGAAACATATTGCCATGTACCATGCAATTGGCATACACTTTCTCCACTATTCAACAATAAAGCTCTCCTGATTGGTGGGAGGCCTATAACGGCTCCGCATTGGGAACAGAGGGGGGTTCATTATCTAAAAGACATTTTTAACGAGACTGGCTTGTTATTTTTTACTGACTTACAAAATGCATTCAGTCTACCACGTTCCTCGTTTTTCTTTTACCTTCAATTAAGATCAGCGCTCAAGGCATATGGTGTCCCCTGGCAGGGAGCTTTGCCCATCCATCCTATCCGGAAATTATTTACAATGCAGGCAAAAACCAGCGGTATGGTATCTAAGCTCTATCAGTTTTTGGTGACACCTGGCCGCCTCAGCCTTCCTATGGAGAGGGTCTGGGAACGGGATTGCCCAGACCTGGTCACTGGTTTTGACTGGCATGATGTATGGTCTAATATCTCAGAAGTATTACGCAATCCAGACCATCAGCAAATTCACTACAATTTCATCCATAGGACGTATCTCACCCGGTGAAAATGCATCACACGAAAGTAATTACCAGTCCTTTATGCACTCTCTGCCCACTAAACACTCAAGGAACATATCTTCACATGTTCTGGGATTGCTCCCCTGTTTGTCAGTTTTTAAACAATATTGCATCCAAGTTATCTGTCTTGATTAATGTTACTGTGCCTGTCACTCTCAGTGTTTTGATTCTAAATGATCTGTCAGAATTTCAGCTCTCCAAAATTCAAATGCGTGCTGCATTTGCTGGACTTACAGCTGCTAAGAGAATGATTGCATCCCGTTGGAAACCACCTCATGACTTGTCTATTTGGACATGGATGCTTTCCTTTTTGGATGATGTATATATGGAAATCTCAACAGCTCGCATAAATGGAGCATCAGAAAAGACTTTGGACACTTGGGTCAACATTGCTGACTCTTTGAAACATATGCTGTAGATGTGTGCTATCGCCCCTTACTTCTAATTGCGCATGTCCTTGGTCCCTGTCAATGTTATTTGTCTGTCTGTCTCTTGTGTTGTGTGTATATTTATGTCCCCCCCCCCCCATCTTTCCTCTCTGCTTTATGGTTCTTAGAGACTCCTTTGGTCTCAGCATATTGTTTGTAATTTGAAAGGGCACCATGTGTTGGTGTTCCGCCATCCTGTGTGATTATGCTAAATAAAAACATTTTGATCGCAAAAAAAAAACATGGATGTAAACTGCCGACATATTTGAGTATTTTAATGGAGTAGCTGGTAGGTGGTGTAAACATGTGGTTTGTAATCAATGCTGTTTTCTTAACATCTTTTCTTAAACCAACGAGCTGAAACCACTTCCTCTAAAGCTGATCCTGTGGTGCTGAATCACATCGTCCATCTGAGGAGGCTAACTCGGCCGTGACCAGGATTCAACCCTCTAATCCCCTCAGCAGCTCCATGGCCTTGGGCCCGGATGAAGATGAAGAAGAGTTGCTTCTAATTCTGCACATCACCCCCTCTTGCCGATCCACTCCGTCAGTTCAAGTGGATTTCTGTTTTTCCTTTTTTTTAAGAAGATGGAGCTATGAGCTGTATACGGGTGGGTGGGTGGTGGTTGTCACCCAAAGGAGAGAAAGGACCACATGTTGTGTTAAGAGATGAAATGTAATAAGTCTTCCAGTGTGAGGTGATTGGACTCGGTGGGGAGATTTGTAACTGAGGGCCGACTGCCCCGATCACAGGATAGACCCCCATCAGACCCCCATGGAGCCCAGACCTGGTGGTGCTGATGGGATGATGAGCTGATGAAGCTGCAGAGCGGTGGTTCAGCAACAAGAATGAACTGCAGGGAGAGACGCCATGTTTAAACCAGACAGCAGCGAGACGAGAGGCGAACCATGTCCTGGTTTCTGCTGATTGGATAGAGGAGACCAGCTGATCCAAACCGCCGAACAAGGACAGCAAGTAGAGAACGAGTGAGCATGTGTGAGGAAGAGAAAGAACTTAGGCGATAGCTTCACCAGTTACAGGTATTCTCCTCCGCTGGCCCTATAGAGGCTGTTTTCATTCATCGTATGAAACAACACAGCTCTCTTTCCAAACTGCAGTTCAGAAAAACTTCTTGTTTATCAAATGTAAACAACAATATTTCATTCACTTGTGTCCGAGTCAAGTCACACAGCCGTGAAGCGACTGGTGAGCCTGACAGACTGGAGAGAGATGGACTGCAGCATTCAGCTTCTACGTCAACTTGAAGCCTGAGATGGTTTTTCTCTGGCTGCTCGATAACGATCACATATTTGGAAGGTTTTTCTGTCTTCGTGGCGGCTCTCCGAGCTGGAACTATTGTGGCCCCTGTTTGGGTATATAAAGTTCCTCTGTCTTAAACCTGTTGGGAGCCAGTGCTCCTCAGTCTGTGTTCACACGTGTGTGATACGTGTTCAGCTACATCTGTACAATGTGTCATGTGACGGCCCTCCCATTAGCTGTAGAGCAGCGGTCCCAACCCGCCATCTCGGACACGCCCCTGTCCCAAAATGAAATGAAGATAAATTCAGAAACACTTTGTTCTTCATCCTCGAACCTTTCTGAACCATTCTGAATGTCTTCTGAATGTTTTCTTCCTGACTGGAAGATCCACGTCAGAAAAGATCTGATTCATGATGAACGCCTGAAGACGGGTTCTCCTACAGCGTGTTCTCAGCTGTGCCCCTCTAGTGGGGGCAGCGGTACTACAGGTGGGGTTCCCTCTAGTGGGGAGCAGTGGTACTACAGGTGGGGCGTGCTCCTCTAGTGGGGGCAATGGTACTACAGGTGGGGTGTCCCTCTAGTGGGGGGCAATGGTACTACAGGTGGGGCGTGTCCCTCTAGTGGGGGGCAGTGGTACTACAGGTGGGGCTCTCCCCTCTAGTGGGGGGCAGTGGTACTACAGGTGGGGCGTGTCCCTCTAGTGGGGGGCAGTGGTACTACAGGTGGGGCGCTCCCCTCTAGTGGGGGGCAGTGGTACTACAGGTGGGGCGCGGCCCTCTAGTGGGGGGTAATGGTACTACAGGTGGGGCACTCCCCTCTAGTGGGGGGCAGTGGTACTACAGGTGGGGCGGCCCTCTAGTGGGGGCAGTGGTACTACAGGTGGGCGCCCTCTAGTGGGGCGTAGTGGTACTACAGGTGGGGCACTCCCCTCTAGTGGGGGGCAGTGGTACTACAGGTGGGGCGCTCCCCTCTAGTGGGGGGCAGTGGTACTACAGGTGGGGCGCTCCCCTCTAGTGGGGGGCAGTGGTACTACAGGTGGGGCGTGTCCTCTAGTGGGGGGCAGTGGTACTACAGGTGGGGCGTGTCCCTCTAGTGGGGGGCAGTGGTACTACAGGTGGGAGCTCCTCTAGTGGGGGCAGCGGTACTACAGGTGGGGCGTCCCTCTAGTGGGGGCAGTGGTACTACAGGTGGGGCGCCCCATCTAGTGGGGGCAATGGTACTACAGGTGGGCGTGTCCCTCTAGTGGGGGGCAGTGGTACTACAGGTGGGGCGCTCCCATCTAGTGGGGGCAGTGGTACTACAGGTGGGCGTGTCCTCTAGTGGGGGCAGTGGTACTACAGGTGGGGCGTGCTCCTCTAGTGGGGGCAGTGGTACTACAGGTGGGCCTCCCTCTAGTGGGGGCAGTGGTACTACAGGTGGGGCGCCCCCTCTAGTGGGGGCAGTGGTACTACAGGTGGGGCGCTCCCCTCTAGTGGGGGGCAGTGGTACTACAGGTGGGGCTCTCCTCTAGTGGGGGGCAGTGGTACTACAGGTGGGGCGTGTCCCTCTAGTGGGGGGCAGTGGTACTACAGGTGGGGCGCTCCCCTCTAGTGGGGGGCAGTGGTACTACAGGTGGGGCGTGTCCCTCTAGTGGGGGGCAGTGGTACTACAGGTGGGGCTCTCCCTCAGTGGGGGCAGTGGTACTACAGGTGGGGCTCCCTCAGTGGGGGCAGTGGTACTACAGGTGGGGCTCCCTCAGTGGGGGCAATGGTACTACAGGTGGGGCGGTCCTCTAGTGGGGGCAGTGGTACTACAGGTGGGGCCTCCCAGTGGGGGCAGTGGTACTACAGGTGGGGCGTGCTCCTCTAGTGGGGGCAGTGGTACTACAGGTGGGGCCTCCTCTAGTGGGGGGCAGTGGTACTACAGGTGGGGCGTGTCCCTCTAGTGGGGGGCAGTGGTACTACAGGTGGGGCGCTCCTCTAGTGGGGGGCAGTGGTACTACAGGTGGGGCGTGCCCCTCTAGTGGGGGGCAGTGGTACTACAGGTGGGGTGTGTCCCTCTAGTGGGGGGCAGTGGTACTACAGGTGGGGCGCTCCCCTCTAGTGGGGGGCAGTGGTACTACAGGTGGGGTGTGTCCCTCTAGTGGGGGGCAGTGGTACTACAGGTGGGGCGCTCCCCTCTAGTGGGGGGCAGTGGTACTACAGGTGGGGTGTGTCCCTCTAATTCAATTCAATTTCAATTCAGTTTATTTGTATAGCCCAATTTCACAAATTACAAATTTGTCTCGGAGTGCTTTACAATCTGTACACATAGACATCTCTGCCCCAAAACCTCACATCGGACCAGGAAAAACTCCCAAATAACCCTTCAGGGGGAAAAAAAGGGAAGAAACCTTCAGGAGAGAACAGAGGAGGATCCCTCTCCAGGATGGACAGAACAATAGATGTAATGTGTACAGAAGGACAGATTTAGAGTTAAAATACATTCAATGAATATGACAGAGTGTATGAATAGTTAATAGTAGGCATATTCCACGATGGAGACCTCCACGATCCATCAGGCAGATGGCGGTGGGGAGGAGGAGTGGGCGGAGTCTCAACAGTGGGCGGAGTCTCAACAGGACAGTGGCGCAGTCAGGAGCAGGAATTCCACGACCCAGACCTCGATGATCCATCAGCAGATAGGATCTATGCCGTCTCATAGGGTCCGATGACCCCATGAGACGTGAAGTCACAAGGACTCCGGGGAGAAAGCAGAGTTAGTAACGTGTGATTGAGAGATGTAGTGGGGGGCAGTGGTACTACAGGTGGGGCTCTCCCCTCTAGTGGGGGGCAGTGGTACTACAGGTGGGGAGTGCCCCTCTAGTGGGGGGCAGTGGTATTACAGGTGGGGCGCAGGGGAAATGCAGAAAGACCTTTATTGATAACTGCACATATAACACAAGGTCAAAGTACACAGACATAAAACTAAGTCATTAATAAATAAATGTTAAAATACCTGTACATGTTTACGTTACGGTATTAACAGGTTACGCCTGCGCATGCGCGACGGCCGAGATTCCTCGGCGACTTGCCAGGCCCTACCTCCCCGAGTAAGTTTTTTCTGCTATTGCCCTACAAAACAAAAGCTCAACATTGAGCTTTTTTTTGTCGTGAGGCAAATCTCAAGGACTGCATTTTTTTCATCTCCGTAATATTTCAAAAATCAGGAACATCTGGTCTTAAAAAGAGGCAGAAAAGCTGGTTCATGCATTTGTTACTTGTATACTGGATTACTCTACGGGCAAATCCTGGGACAAATGGCATGGAGGGATGGACCATAAAAGCACCCGTGTAAGTGGGCACTCATCTCAAGCCTGACCGAGAGTCGTTTGTTTAACGCGAACGAAGAGTTCAGCTTCTCGGCCAGGTCGAGTCGGTACAGGGACGGAGGGGGTATGTGTTTCGATGTGGGTTGAGTTAGGAGAGGGAGACATGAGAATGTGGAGAGGAAGAGGAGGAGGTAGCTGTCAACTATCGTATAGAGGTGACGCGTGGTGGTGTGTCCTTCAGGGGTCAGGAACACGGACACCCACTCCCCGGGGTCATCTGTGGAGTGAGACTAAGAGCTGTTCCCCCGGTAGAAATCACAAGGTTTGAAGATCCGTCCCCGGCTCACTGAGAGAAACACAAAGACCACCCGGACTCCCCCCAGAGCCATGGCTAATGTGCATAGTGAAGGAAAACTTAAACTCCTCCCGAAAACACAGGAATCTTATTCTAAAAGCTATCCAAATAAAAACCAAGGTGCAGGGGTTAACCTGGTAATATGAGTTTACGCTCCAAATGTAACCTATGTTTGATACTCTGTCATGAAATGTCTGTCCTTTGGACCTGCTCTCTCACACGTGTTGTATTGGTGTGTATTGAGAGGTCACTGTGATGGTCTCAGGTTACATGGCTATGTGTTGACCACCAGATGAATTGAACCTCATATTAAACCAGTTAGAGGCTGCTCCTCAGGAGGAAGAGCGAGGAGCAGGCACGTGCTCAGACATTTTGGGGGGCAGTGCTCAAACCCCCAGAGAAAGGCACCTGTCGGCAAAATGATGTTTCTATTCAATTCAATTCAATTCAATTCAGTTTATTTGTATAGCCCAATTTCACAAATTACACATTTGTCTCGGAGTGCTTTACAATCTGTACACATAGACATCCCTGCCCCAAAACCTCACATCGGACCAGGAAAAACTCCCAAATAACCCTTCAGGGGGAAAAAAAGGGAAGAAACCTGGAGGAGAGCAACAGAGGAGGATCCCTCTCCAGGATGGACAGAACAATAGATGTCATGTGACCAGAAGGACAGATTTAGAGTTAAAATACATTCAATGAATATGACAGAGTGTATGAATAGTTCATAGTAGGCATATTCCACGATGGAGACCTCCACGATCCATCAGGCAGATGGCGGTGGGGAGGAGGAGTGGGCGGAGTCTCAACAGTGGGCGGAGTCTCAACAGGACAGTGGCGTAGTCAGGAGCAGGAATTCCACGACCCAGACGATCCATCAGGCAGATAGGATCTATGCCGTCTCATAGGGTCCGATGACCCCATGAGACGTGAAGTCAAAAGGACTCCGGGAGAAAGCAGAGTTAGTAACATGTGATTGAGAGATGAACATTCATCCTTAAGGAGAGAAAAAGAGGAGATAGGTACTCAGTGCATCCTAAAACGTCCCCGGCAGCTATAAGCCTATAGCAGCATATCAAGGGGCTGGACCAGGTGAACCTGATTCAGCCCTAACTATAAGCTCTGTCAAAGAGGAAGGTCTTAAGTCTACTCTTAAACGAGGTGACTGTGTCTGCCTCCCGGACTGAAATTGGAAGCTGGTTCCATAAAAGAGGAGCTTGATAACTAAAGGCTCTGGCTCCCATTCTACTTTTTAAGACTCTAGGAACTACAAGTAGTCCCGCATTTAGTGAGCGTAGCTCTCTAGTGGGGCAATATGGTACTACAAGCTCCTTAAGATATGATGGAGCATCACCAATCAAGACTTTGTAGGTTAAGAGAAGAATTTTAAAAGTGATTCTTGATTTTACTGGGAGCCAGTGCAGAGCAGCTAGTGCAGGAGTGATGTGATCTCTTTTCTTAGTTTTAGTGAGAACACGAGCTGCAGCATTCTGGATCAACTGGAGGGACCTAAGAGATTTATTAGAGCAGCCTGATAATAAGGAGTTGCAGTAATCCAGTCTCCAAGTAACGAACGCGTGAACCAATTTTTCTGCATCTTTTTGAGACAAGATGTGCCTGATTTTTGAAATATTACGTAGATGAAAGAATGCAGTCCTTGAGATTTGCTTTACGTGGGAGTTAAAGGACAAGTCCCGATCAAAGATAACGCCAAGATTCTTTACAGTGGTGTTGGATGCCAGGGCAATGCCATCTACAGAATCCACATCACCAGATAATTGATCTCTGAGGTGCTCAGGGCCGATTAAAATTACTTTGGTTTTGTCTGAGTTTAACATCAAGAAGTTGCAGGTCATCCATGTTCTTATGTCTTTAAGACATGCTTGAATTTTACAGAGTTGGTTGCTCTCCTCTGGTTTTATCGATAAATATAGTTGAGTATCATCTGCATAACAATGAAAGTTTATGGAGTGTTTCCTGATAATATTGCCCAAAGGAAGCATGTATAAGGTAAATAAAATTGGTCCAAGCACAGAACCTTGTGGAACTCCGTGATTAACGTTGGTGGTTATCGGCGTCATCGTTTACAAATACAAATTGAGATCGATCTGATAAATAGGATTTAAACCAAATTAGTGCCGTGCCTGAAATGCCAATCGACTGCTCCAGTCTCTGTAACAGGATGTCATGGTCAATGGTGTCGAATGCAGCACTAAGGTCTAACAAGACCAGCACAGAGAGGAGTCCTTTATCTGCTGCCATTAAGAGGTCATTTGTAATTTTCACCAGTGCTGTCTCGGTGCTGTGGTGTTTTCTAAATCCTGATTGAAATTTCTCAAATAAACTATTATGATGTAGAAAGTCGCACAACTGATTTGCGACCACTTTCTCAAGGATCTTGGAGAGGAAGGGGAGGTTAGAGATCGGTCTGTAGTTAGCCAACACCTCTGGATCCAGAGTGGGCTTCTTCAGGAGAGGTTTAATAACAGCCACTTTGAAGGAGTGTGGTACGTGGCCTGTTAGCAGAGACACATTGATAATATCTAATAGAGAGCCGCCAATTAAAGGCAAAACGTCTTTAAGCAGCCTCGTCGGGATGGGGTCCAAGAGACAGGTAGATGTGTTAGAAGTAGAAACCGTTGAAGATAATTGGTCACGGTTGATGGGAGAAAAGCCTCCAAATATACACCAGGGCATACAGCGGTTTCCAAGGCCATTCCACTTGAGGACAGATTGGCACTGGTTATGGGCAAGAGAATATTAATCTTGTCCCTAATAGTTAAAATCTTTTCATTAAAGAAGTTCATAAAGTCATTACCACTAAGGTTTATAGGAATGCTCGGCTCCACAGAGCTGTGACTCTCTGTCAGCCTGGCTACAGTGCTGAAGAGAAACCTGGGGTTGTTTTATTTTTTTCTATTACTGATGAGTAATAGGCTGCTCTGGCATTACGGAGGGCCTTCTTATATGTTTTAAGACTATCTCGCCAAACTAAGCAGGATTCTTCGAGATTAGATGTACGCCATATGCGTTCAAGCTTTCGTGTCGATTGCTTCAGTTTGCGGGGCTGAGGTTATACCAGGAGCAAACCTCCTCTTCCTCACTGTCTTCTTCTTCAGAGGGCTATCGAGTCCAGTGTCATTCTCAGAGAGCCTGTGGCACTGTCAACAAGATGATCAATCTGGGACGGACTAAAGTTAGACCAGGAGTCCTCTGTTATATTGAGACGTGGTATCGAATCAAATACAGAAGGAATCGCTTCTTTAGATTTAGCTACAGCACTGTCAGTTAGACATCTGGTGTAGAAACTTTTGACTAACGGAGTACACTCCGGTAGTATAAATTCAAAAGTTATGAGGTTGTGGTCTGACAGAAGAGGATTCTGTGGGAAGACGTTCAAATGCTCAATGTCGACGCCATAAGTAAGAACAAGATCAAGCGTGTGGCCAAAGCTGTGAGTGGGTTTCTGTACTCTCTGACAGAAGCCAATCGAGTCCAACAAGGAGATGAATGCAGCACTAAGGCAATCATTATCAACATCCACATGGATATTAAAATCTCCAACAATAATAACTTTATCGGTTTTAAGAACCAAACTTGATATAAATTCTGAGAATTCAGATATAAACTCTGAATATGGACCTGGTGGCGGTACAGAATCACAAATCGAATTGGCTGTAGTGTTTTCCAGGTTGGATGTGAAAGACTAAGAACAAGGCTTTCAAATGAGGTGTAGTGTAATTTTGGTTGAGGATTAATTAATAGGCTCGATTCAAAGATGGCTGCTACTCCACCTCCTCGACCGGTGCCTCGAGGAATGTGAGTATTAATATGACTTGGAGGAGTCGATTCATTCAGGCAGACATATTCTTCATGGCTCAGCCAGGTTTCAGTTAGGCAACATAAATCAATGTGATTATCTGATATTAAATCATTTAGTAACACAGCTTTAGATGACAGAGATCGAATATTTAGGAGACCACATTTAATAGTCCTGTTTTGTTGCACTGCTGAAATAATGGTGTTAACTTGTATAAGGTTATTGTGTACGACTCCTCTTCTGCTTACTTTTGATTTATTTAATTGAAGTGGCCGTGGGACAGACACAGTCTCTACTCTAGAGCTGTGGGTGGGTAACTGCTCGAATGGAAGAGCAGAGAAGGGTGTTAAACTACAACTCTGCTCCCAGTTCCTGATCTGAACCCTGGGTTGTCATAGATTAAGTCCGGTGATCAACTTGGTCATATTCGCAGAAATGAGACACGCTCCGTCCAACGTGGGATGAATGCCGTCTCTCCTCATCAGATCAGGCTTTCCCCAGAAAGTCTTCCAATTGTCTACGTAGCCCACATTATTCGCTGGGCACCACCTCGACATCCAGCGGTTGAAAGACGACATTCGGCTATACAATTCGTCTGTCTGCAAATTTGGGAGAGGGCCAGAGAAAATTACGGTGTCCGACAACGTCTTGGCATAAGCACACACCGATTCCACATTAATTTTAGTGACTTCCGAGCGGCGGGCTCGGCGTCATTACCACCGCGTGTATTACAATCTGACTGTATCTCCGCTTGTCCTTAGCCAGCAGCTTCAAACAAGACTCCACGTCGCCCGCTCTGGCCCCCGGGAGGCACACGACTCTGGTCCGCGGCTTCGCTATTTTCACGTTCCTGACTATAGAGCTCCCGATAACCAGGGTGTGTTCCTCAGCGGGTGTGTCGCTGAGCTGGGAAAACTGGTTCGAAACGTGAAGTGGTTGGTGCACAGCGGGCTTCTGTGTAGACTTACTACTCCTGGAACAGTTACCCAACCACCCGGCTGCACGGTTACCGCCGGGGAACAGCTAGCAGCTGACTGTAGCTCCGCGCCGGCTACGGGAGAGGGCGGGCTAACTAGCATAGCTGTCTGAGCTTCGATAGCGCGGAGCCGTGCATCTAACCCACTTAGACCTGCCTCCAACCTAGCAAATAAACTACACTTGTTGCATGTATCGTTATCATTAAGGGAGGCAGGGGGATAACTATACATGAGACACACTGAGCAAGAGGGAGCGGGAGGGAGAGAAGAAGAAGTCATGCTCGCTGTTGAGCTGGCAACCAGAGCTTACCGGAAGTGTGAGATGATGCGTTCAGGAGCAGCTGGGAAAATCAGCAAGTTTTGCTTCAACGAACTGGAACAAGACTCCACTGAGAGATGTCAGTCAGACAGGCAGAGATTCGCGCCGCCACCTGTGTTTCGGCCGGTGGAAACGAGAAGATCAGTTGGGTGTCATCAGCATAGCTATGGTAGGAGAAGCCATGCGAACGAATGACAGAGCCGAGAGAATTTGTGTACAGAGAGAAGAGCAGGGGACCCAGGACGGAGCCTTGAGGAACCCCAGTAGTGAGAGGACAAGGATCAGACACAGATCCTCTCCAAGTTACCCGGTAAGTGCGGTCGTTAAGGTAGGAAGAGAAAAGCGCGAGTGCAGTGCCTGAGATCCCCAGTTCCTGAAGAGAAGAGATAAGGATCTGGTGGTTCACGGTGTCAAATGCTGCAGACATCTCTTCATTGCACATTAGTAACTCTACTTCTTCCCCGGAGTCTTTGTTCCTCACATCACACGGTACATGATCGCTGTAACTTGAAGTGAGCGAGTAACTGGTCGCTGCGAAACACCTGAAGCACATCGTGTCGTGAGACATGAGAGCTGAACACAATGACATATTACAATCTGTTTGTATTTACAAAACAATAGGAGCGAAGAAATGCCATATAATAAACAACTTACTAACCTCGACCGCTCGGCTGAAAAGAGTAAAGGCAAGAGAAAACAACACTTGTAATAACTACTTACTAACCCAGAGTGAGGTCATGCCCGGAAATATCAGACTTCCGTAAAAACGTTATAATGCCTCAGTCTGATATTTATATATATGATATGAGGTCATCATGTGGTCATCATGTGGTCATCACGTCATCATCATGTGGTCATCATGTCGTCATCATGTGGTCATCATGTCATCATCATGCCGTCGTCATGTCATCGTCATGTCATCATCATGTGGTCATCATGTCATCGTCATGTCGTCGTCAGGTGGTCATCATGTCATCGTCATGTGGTCATCATCATGTCGTCATCATGTGGTCATCATGTCGTCGTCATGTCATCGTCATGTGGTCGTCATGTCATCGTCATGTCGTCGTCATGTGGTCATCATGTCATCGTCATGTGGTCATCATCATGTCATCATCATGTGGTCATCATGTCATCGTCATGTCGTCGTCATGTCATCATCATGTCATCGTCATGTGGTCCTCATGCCGTCATGTCGTCGTCATGTCATCGTCATGTGGTCCTCATGCCGTCGTCATGTGGTCATCATGTCGTCGTCATGTGGTCATCATGTCATGTGGTCCTCATGCCGTCGTCATGTCATCATCATGTCATCGTCATGTGGTCCTCATGCCGTCGTCATGTGGTCATCATGTCGTCGTCATGTGGTCATCATGTCATGTGGTCCTCATGCCGTCGTCATGTCATCGTCAGGTGGTCATCATGTCATGTCGTCGTCATGTGGTCATCATGTCATCGTCATGTCGTCATGTCATCGTGATGTGGTCATCATGTCGTCGTCATGTGGTCGTCATGTGGTCGTCATGTGGTCCTCATGTCGTCGTCATGTCATCGTCATGTGGTCATCATGTCATGTGGTCCTCATGCCGTCGTCATGTCATCGTCAGGTGGTCATCATGTCATCGTCATGTCGTCATGTCATCGTCATGTGGTCATCATGTCGTCGTCATGTGGTCATCATGTCGTCGTCATGTGGTCATCATGTCGTCGTCATCATGTCATGTGGTCCTCATGCCGTCGTCATGTCATCGTCAGGTGGTCATCATGTCATCGTCATGTCGTCATGTCATCGTCATGTGGTCATCATGTCGTCGTCATGTGGTCATCATGTCATCGTCATGCCGTCGTCATGTGGTCATCATGTCATCGTCATGTGGTCATCATGTCATCGTCATGCCGTCGTCATGTCATCGTCATGTGGTAATCATGTCATCATCATGTGGTCATCATGATGTCGTCATCATGTCATCATCATCATGCCGTCGTCATGCCATCGTCAGTTGGTCATCATGTCATCGTCATGTGGTCATCATGCCGTCATCATCACGTCGTCATCATGTCGTCGTCATGTCATCATCATGTGGTCATCATGCCGTCGTCATGTCGTCATCATGTGGTCATCATGTCATCGTCATGTGGTCATCACTCTAAATCTGTCCTTCTGGTCACATTACATCTATTGCACCTGTCCATCCTGAAGGTTTCTTCCCTTTTTCCCCCCTGAAGGGTTATTTGGGAGTTTTTCCTGGTCCGATGCAAGGTTTTGGGGCAGGGATGTCTATGTGTACAGATTGTAAAGCACTGGAGACAAATTTGTAAAATTGGGCTATACAAATAAACTGAATTGAATCATTATGTGGTCATCACTTCATCATGTGGTCATCATGCCGTCATGTCATCGTCATGTCATCATCATGTGATCATCACGTCATCATGTGGTCGTCATGGGGCGGCTGTAGCTCAGTGGGGTCAGGGGGTCGTCCTGCAACCCCAAGGTCGTCGGTTCCATCCCCGCTGTCCCCATTAGTTGCAAGTCGAAGTGTCCATGAGCAAGGCACTGAACCCCCAACTGCTCCCCAGGCGCTTCACTGCAGCCCACTGCTCCTAATGACTGAGGAGGGTTCAATGCAGAGAACACATGTCGCTCCCTGTGTACCTGGACCCTGTGTCACGGTGCTATTAGAGTGGACCCAAAAGCACGACTCAGACAGGAGTAACAAAGATGACCGTCTTTGGTTGAGAACAGGCTGGGTCAAAACCGGGAGATCAGTCCAAGAAGCAAACAAGTCCAAAAAGGGGCGGGGCAGAGAATCAAAGGTCAGGGCAGGCAGGGTCAGAACAGGCAGGTCAGGAATATACTCTAATAACGCTGGAGAACTTGGCATGAAAACACAAGACAATATGGCAGAGGACAAGTGGAAGTGAGGGAGCTAAATAGTGAGGGACTAATGAGGGGAGGGGCTGCAGGTGAGAAGGGCGTGAGGACCAGGTGAAGGGAATGAGGGACTAACGAGGGGAGGGGCTGCAGGTGAGAAGGGCGTGAGGACCAGGTGAAGGGAATGAGGGACTAACGAGGGAGTGATCAGAGGCAGGTGAGGAGAGTTGGATTGACGAGATGGGAAGCAGGATCTGGAATGACATGATACTTAGTGACAAGATGAAAACAACTACTACAAAAAGGAAGGCGTGGAGCTAAACTGTTACAGAATCCCCCTCAAAAGGACGGCTCCTGATGTCCCAAAACAAAATCTCCACGCTGGGTGGACAGAGAGGATCTGGGGAGGACTAATACTCCTCAGACATCTCCCCCTCTCCTCATCGGCGGGTGAGTTGTCCTCATCAGAAGCTGACTCCTCCTCGATGTCTGATGCTGCAGACGGGAGGGAGGGAACAGGGGCTGGCCTGGTAGCCCTTGAGGGCACAGAGCCCTTGGAGGGCTGGTCAGGGTGGCTGCGGTGAAACTCTCTCATGAGAGGTGGATCTAGGATATGTCGGGCTGGGACCCAGCATCTCGCCTCTGGTCCGTAGCCCTCCCAGTCGACCAAATACTGTAGCCCTCTTCCACGGCGGCGGGAACAAAGCAGACGGCGAACCGCGTAGGTAAGACCTCCCTCGATGAACAGTGGTGGCGGTGGGGGCTGTTCAGCAGGAACCAGTGGACACTCCCGAACTGGCTTTACTCTGGAGACGTGGAACGACGGATGGACCCGCATGGCCCGGGGCAGCTTGAGCCTCACTACTGCCGGGCTGATGACCCTCAGTATCTCGAATGGTCCGATGAACCTAGGTGCCAACTTCTTCGCCTCCACTCGCAATGGTAAGTCTTTGGTCGATAGCCACACCCTCTGGCCAACCTGGTAGATGGGGGCTTTAGAGCGGCGCCGGTTGGCTGCTGTGGAGCAACGGTCGGCCGAGCTAAGGAGCGCCAGTCTGGCCTTGACCCAGGTACGGTGGCAGCGGCGGACGAACGCCTGGACTGAGGGGCAGGAAACCTCCTTCTCCAGGGACGAAAACAATGGAGGTTGAAATCCGTAGGCACACTGAAATGGGGACATACCAGTAGCAGAGCTGGTCAGGGTGTTGTGGGCATATTCGACCCACAGGAGCTGTTGGGACCAGGATGCTGGAGTCTGAGAAACCAAACACCGCAGGGCTGTCTCCATTTCCTGGTTCTTGTGCTCAGTCTGGCCGTTGGACTGCAGGTGGAATCCAGATGACAGACTTACTGTGGCCCCAATTAAAGTGGAGAACTCCCTCCAGAACACGGATGTAAACTGAGGACCCCGGTCAGAGACTACATCTGTGGGAAGACCGTGAAGCCGGAAGACGTGCAGCAGAACCAGCTCAGCAGTCTCCTTGGCTGAGGGGAGCTTGGGCAAGGGCACAAAGTGGGCCATCTTGCTGAACCGATCTACCACTGTTAGGATGGCGGTGTGTTTGTTGGACAGTGGGAGACCAGTAACAAAGTCCAGGGAGATGTGAGACCAGGGCCGATGGGGCACAGACAGCGGTTGCAGGAAACCAGCGGGAGCCTGGTGGGAAGGTTTGTGCCGGTTGCAGACAGGACAGGCGTTGACGAATTCCCGGGTGTCCTTCTCCAGAGTAGCCCACCAGAACCTCTGCTGCAAGGCATCCCTAGTACGCTAGCTCCCAGGATGGCAAGTGAGCTTGGAGCTATGGACCCACTGGAGGACCTCCGACCTCAGGGTCTGGGGAACAAACAGACGGTTAGGGGGACAGGAGCTCGGGCCGGGCTGGACCTCCAGGGCAGCCTTGACTCTATCCTCTACCTCCCAGGTGATAGCGGCCACCAAGACTGGGGCAGAAAGGATGTTGTTATCACAAGGGGTGGAATCCCCCTTGTCCACAAACTGGCGGGACAGGGTGTCTGGCTTGACATTACGGGTACCAGGCCTGTTAAACCGGGTAAAAAACAGAGACCATCTGGCTTGCCGAGAGTTGAGCCTCTTGGCGGACTGAATGTACTCCAGATTCTTGTGATCAGTCCAACACAAAAATGGCAGACTGGTCCCCTCAAGCCAGTGGCGCCACTCTTCAAGGGCCAGCTTAACGGCAAGCAGCTCTCGGTTACCAACATCATAGTTCCTCTCAGCAGGAGAGAGCCGCCTAGAGAAGAAGGCGCATGGGTGGAGCTTCTGGTCGCTGGCAGCCTGCTGAGAAAGGATGGCCCCCACTCCCACATCTGAGGCATCCACCTCAACAACAAACTGTCGCTCGGGGTCAGGAACTTGGAGGATAGGAGCGGAGGTAAACCGAGCCTTAAGTCCCTGGAAGGCCCCCTCCGCCGAGGGTGACCACTGGAACTGGACCTTAGATGAGGTAAGGGCCGTGAGTGGGGCAGCTACGGTGCTATAACCGCGGATAAACCTCCGATAGAAGTTGGCAAACCCCAGGAATCGTTGCAGATGCTTACGCGAGTCAGGGATGGGCCAGGACATTACTGCTGCCACCTTGGCAGGGTCCATCTGCACGATCCCCTGTCCCACGATATAACCCATGAAGGAGACTGAAGAGGCGTGGAATTCACACTTCTCTGCCTTAACGAACAGAGAATTCCTCAGAAGACGTTGAACGACTGCTTGGACATGGTGAATGTGCTCCTCTTGAGACCTCGAGAAAATAAGAATGTCGTCTAGGTAGACGAACACCTGCTTGTTTAACATGTCTCTGAGCACATCATTCACCAGGGCCTGGAAAACGGCTGGGGCATTAGTCAGACCGAAGGGCATAACCAGGTATTCATAATGTCCAGTAGGGGTGTTGAAAGCTGTCTTCCACTCATCTCCCTCTCGGATCCGGACTAAGTGATAGGCGTTACGCAGGTCTAGCTTTGTGAAGATGGTAGCCCCCCGCAGCAACTCGAAAGCAGAAGAGATGAGTGGGTAGCGGTTCTTTATGGTAATGCTATTGAGTCCCCTGTAGTCAATGCAAGGCCTAAGTGACTTGTCTTTCTTCCCTATGAAGAAGAACCCCGCTCCTGCAGGTGAAGAAGAGGGACGGATGAGCCCAGCAGCTAGAGAGGAACTGATGTATGCCTCCATGGCCTCTCTCAGGGGCAGATAAGGAATACAGGCGGCCCCTGGGTGGGGTGGTGCCTGGTTGCAGGTTAATGGCGCAGTCGTATGGTCGATGTGGCGGCAGACATGAGGCCTTGACCTTACTGAATACCTCCCTATAGTCATGGTATTCCGTAGGTACTCCTGACAGGTCCAATGCAGAGCTGGGGCAAACTGACTGCTGAGGTGCAGCAGCCTGTTTCAGGCAGATCAGGTCACAAGATGCACTCCAACCCAGGATGGCTCCTGTGGCCCAGTCAATGTGGGGGTTGTGGCGGCGGAGCCAGGGATGCCCCAGGATTAGTGGATGCTTGGGTGACCGCAGGATAAGAAACCGAATGGTCTCATGGTGCTTACCGGACAGGAGCATACGGACTGGCGTGGTCTGGTGAGTCACTGTCCCCAGTAGGTGGCCATCCAGGGCGTTGACCGGAACAGGGCATGGAAGCGGTAACTGTTTGATCCCCAGCTGATGAACTAGGTCCTCGTCAATGAGTCAATGAATGTAGCGAGAGTTTGTGGCCCGTTTGCGAGCAGCAGTTGGGCGTGGAAGAGGGGCCTTTGGTTGGGAGAGTCTTGTGGTTCCGCTCACCAGTACCTCTCCTGCTACGGGTGAGCCACGCCCCTTTACTGGACACCGGGATACGAAGTGGCCCACTTGGCCACAGTACAGGCAAAGACCTCCCCGACGACGACGCTCCCGCTCCTCACGGGTAAGACTGGTGCGCCCGACCTCCATGGGTTCGACCTACCCTGGTTGAGGCCCGGGGGTGATGCTGATAGCTGCTGGAGCAGCTCGCCGTCGAGCGAAAACGCGATGATCTGTATCCCCCCTGCGTCGCTCCTGTCGCCTTGCCTGGATGCGTCTGTCCACTCGGGAAGTCAGTTCTATTAAGCCATCCAAGTTGGCAGACAAATCAAAAGAGATCAGTTCATCCTTGACATAATCCGCTAGTCCAGTCAAGAACACCTCACACTGAGCGGCCTCATTCCAGCTGCTAAGGCGTGCTCTCGTACGGAACTCCAGGGCATAATCTGCCACAGTTCCGCCAGTTCCCCGCTTGGATCTGGACCCCTGGAGACCTCCCCGAATACCTTGCGAAGCTCCGCCGAAAACAGCAGGAACGAAGTGCAGGCTGGTGTCTGTCTCTCCCACTCTGCGGTGCCCCACAGTCTCGCTCTACCAGTCAAGTGGTTTATGGTGAAGGCTACCTTAGCCTCCTCCACGGCAAAGGTGTGGGGCTGCAGGAAGAACAGGATGGAGCAGTTTGTGACGAATGGGTTGCAGCCCTCAGGTTCTCCAGCATAGCGCTCCGGGGTTCCCACTCGAGGCTCGGGTCTTGGTTCAGGTGGCGGTGAGACAGGAGGCAGAGAGGCAGAAGGCGGAGAAGCAGGAGACGACGGCGAGGCTCCGCGCTGGGTCAGGGCTGTAGATAGTTGTTGTATCTGGTTAATCATCGCCGCCATAGTCTGCCGTGTCTCCTCGGCGAAGCTGACCATCTGCGGCCGCTCTTGCTGGAGGACCTCCTCGATCCTCTCAAACCGGCTTGCTGCAGGCGGGTGGTGTGCTGGGTCCATGATGTGGCCAGATTGTAATGTCACGACGCTATTAGAGTGGACCCAAAAGCACGACTCAGACAGGAGTACCAAAGATGACCGTCTTTGGTTGAGAACAGGCTGGGTCAAAACCGGGAGATCAGTCCAAGAAGCAAACAAGTCCAAAAAGGGGCAGGGCAGAGAATCAGAGGTCAGGGCAGGCAGGCAGGGTCAGAACAGGCAGGTCAGGAATATACTCTAATAACGCTGGAGAACTTGGCACGAAAACACAAGACAATCTGGCAGAGGACAAGTGGAAGTGAGGGAGATAAATAGTGAGGGACTAATGAGGGGAGGGGCTGCAGGTGAGAAGGGCGTGAGGACCAGGTGAAGGGAATGAGGGACTAATGAGGTGATCAGAGGCAGGTGAGAAGGGTGTGAGGACCAGGTGAAGGGAATGAGGGACTAACGAGGGAGTGGATGAAAACAACTACTACAAAAAGGAAGGCGTGGAGCTAAACTGTTACTCTGTGTACCTGGACTCTGTGTACTTGGACTCTGTGTACCTGGACTCTGTGTACCTGTGTACCTGGACTCTGTGTACCTGGACTCTGTGTAATGGCAATAGATTCAATCCAATCATCATGTCGTATATATATCTCAATATATCCTGAAATACTTGACAATAAAGCAAGTTATATCGTGAACGTTTTAATAATGAAGTTCTATAAATAGCATGTGTCTGTTGCATAAGGTTCAGCAGAGTTATACATCAGTCATTCTCCACATTGCACTTTCACTCGGTGAATGAGTTGTGAACCAGGTGTTAGAACTTATATGATTAATTCAAAGAAACACCAGCAGTTTAACAGAATGTCATCCCAGCAGAACAAAAGAACACAAGACTTTGTGAATCGTTCTTTCAGCTTCGCCTCTGCATGTCACATCTAATTCCACAGCATCATCAGATTAGTATTAGTTCAACAATAATGATGTACAACATGGTTGGTATTGGACCTTTAATGTAAGTCAGTTCCTCTGTTCTCCATGAGAACAGAGGAACTGACTTACATGTGTACGTATGAAGGGGCCGGTGAGGAGATACCGGGGGTCTATTATCTCAGATGAAATATTCACGACTATATTTATTGATAGTGTATAATCACCTGAAACTAAGAATGGTTGTATTTCCTCAGCTAGAATGCCCCCTCATATCTGGTCCGCCATGTTGCACCAGATGGGACACTGGCCCTTTAAATGGTCCACATCATGGTTTAACCCTTCAAACAGGAATGCAGAACAACTTGTGGTTTAGGAGGAAACTGCACCAAAGATATTGTTATCAATCATAAGGTAGAAACACTGAACATGGGACTGAGGACCATGAACACTACCTCAAACCTCTCAAATATACATATGATGAAGTATCTTCATCTGTTTGATAAGACTAGTTTCATTTCCATAGCCATCAGATCATGTGGTGTCTGGAAGTAGAGCATCCACCTCCAGGACTTTGGGTTCGTAGTGGTATCAAACCAAACCACCAGGACTCAGAGGCACTTTAAAGGAAATGCTTGTCAAACATGGGTAAATAAAGACGTGGGGTTCCCTTTGTGGCTCCGTCACACAGCACCCCATTAGATATGACGAAGCTCCATCTCAACGTGGAGCCACAGGGACACCATCAGAAGGCCATGGAGGAGGAGGCTTCACAGTGGGGACTGTCTGTGCCTGTCTGTACCTGTCTGTGTCTGTCTGTGCCTGTCTGTGTCTCTATGTGCCTGGATGTACCTGTCTGTGCCTGACTGTGTCTGTCTGTCTGTGGCTGACTGTGTCTGTCCGTGTCTGTATGTGCCTCTGTACCTGTCTGTGTCTCTGTACCTGTCTGTGTCTCTGTGTCTGTCTGTGTCTGTGTCTGTCTGTGCCTATGTACCTGTCTGTACCTGTCTGTGTCTCTGTACACTGTCTGTGTCTCTGTCTGTGCCTGACTGTGTCTATGTGTCTGTCTGTGCCTATGTACCTGTCTGTGCCTCTGTACCTGTCTGTGTCTGTCTATACCTGTCCGTGTCTGTCTGTGTCTCTGTACCTGTCTGTACCTGTCTGTGTCTCTGTACCTGTCTGTGTCTCTGTACCTGTCTGTACCTGTCTGTCTCTCTGTACCTGTCTGTGTCTCTGTACTTGTCTGTGTCTCTGTCTGTGCCTGACTGTGTCTATGTGTCTGTCTGTGCCTATGTACCTGTCTGTGCCTCTGTACCTGTCCGTGTCTGTCTGTGTCTCTGTACCTGTCTGTGTCTCTGTACCTGTCTGTACCTGTCTGTGTCTCTGTACCTGTCTGTGTCTCTGTACCTGTCTGTGTCTCTGTACCTGTCTGTACCTGTCTGTGTCTCTGTACCTATCTGTACCTGTCTGTGTCTATGTACCTGTCTGTGTCTCTGTACCTGTCTGTGTCTCTGTACCTGTCTGTGTCTCTGTACCTGTCTGTACCTGTCTGTGCCTATGTACCCGTCTGTGCCTATGTACCTGTCTGTGTCTCTGTACCTGTCTGTGTCTGTCTGTACCTGTCCGTGTCTGTCTGTATGTGCCTATGTACCTGTCTGTGTCTCTGTACCTGTCTGTGCCTATGCACCTGTCTGTCTGTACCTGTCTGTGTCTGTCTGTACCTGTCCGTCTGTGTCTCTGTACCTGTCTGTACCTGTCTGTGTCTCTGTACCTGTCTGTGTCTGTCTGTACCTGTCCGTGTCTGTCTGTGTCTCTGTACCTGTCTGTCTGTACCTGTCTGTCTGTCTGTACCTGTCTGTGTCTCTGTACCTGTCGGTACCTGTCTGTGTCTCTGTACCTGTCTGTGTCTCTGTACCTGTCTGTACCCGTCTGTCTTTCTGTACCTGTCTGTGTCTCTGTACCTGTCTGTGTCTCTGTACCTGTCTGTGTCTCTGTACCTGTCTGTGTCTCTGTACCTGTCTGTCTCTCTGTACCTGTCTGTGTCTCTGTACCTGTCTGTCTCTCTGTACCTGTCTGTATGTACCTGTCTGTGTCTCTGTACCTGTCTGTACCTGTCTGTCTCTCTGTACCTGTCTGTGTCTCTGTACCTGTCTGTCTCTCTGTACCTGTCTGTGTCTCTGTACCTGTCTGTGTCTCTGTACCTGTCTGTGTCTCTGTACCTGTATGTGTCTCTGTACCTGTCTGTGTCTCTGTACCTGTCTGTGTCTCTGTACCTGTCTGTCTCTCTGTACCTGTCTGTGTCTCTGTACCTGTCTGTGTCTCTGTACCTGTCTGTGCCTCTGTACCTGTCTGTGTCTCTATGTGCCTGGATGTACCTGTCTGTGCCTGACTGTGTCTGTCTGTCTGTGGCTGACTGTGTCTGTCCGTGTCTGTATGTGCCTCTGTACCTGTCTGTGTCTGTCTGTGTCTATGTGTCTGTCTGTGCCTATGTACCTGTCTGTGTCTCTGTACCTGTCTGTGTCTCTGTCTGTGCCTGACTGTGTCTATGTGTCTGTCTGTGCCTATGTACCTGTCTGTGCCTCTGCACCTGTCTGTGTCTGTCTATACCTGTCCGTGTCTGTCTGTGTCTCTGTACCTGTCTGTGTCTATGTACCTGTCTGTGTCTCTGTACTTGTCTGTGTCTCTGTCTGTGCCTGACTGTGTCTATGTGTCTGTCTGTGCCTATGTACCTGTCTGTGCCTCTGTACCTGTCCGTGTCTGTCTGTGTCTCTGTACCTGTCTGTGTCTCTGTACCTGTCTGTGTCTCTGTACCTGTCTGTACCTGTCTGTGTCTCTGTACCTGTCTGTGTCTCTGTACCTGTCTGTGTCTCTGTACCTGTCTGTGTCTCTGTACCTGTCTGTGTCTCTGTATCTGTCTGTGCCTATGTACCCGTCTGTGCCTATGTACCTGTCTGTGTCTGTGTCTGTCCGTGTCTGTACCTGTCTGTACCTGTCAGTCTGTGTCTCTGTACCTGTCTGTGTCTGTCTGTACCTGTCTGTGTCTCTGTACCTGTCTGTGTCTGTCTGTACCTGTCCGTGTCTGTCTGTGTCTCTGTACCTGTCTGTCTGTACCTGTCTGTGTCTCTGTACCTGTCTGTCTGTCTGTACCTGCCTGTGTCTCTGTACCTGTCGGTACCTGTCTGTGTCTCTGTACCTGTCTGTACCTGTCTGTGTCTCTGTACCTGTCTGTGTCTCTGTACCTGTCTGTACCTGTCTGTGTCTCTGTACCTGTCTGTGTCTCTGTACCTGTCTGTACCTGTCTGTGTCTCTGTACCTGTCTGTGTCTCTGTACCTGTCTGTGTCTCTGTACCTGTCTGTGTCTCTGTACCTGTCTGTACCTGTATGTGTCTCTGTACCTGTCTGTCTCTCTGTACCTGTCTGTGTCTCTGTACCTGTCTGTGTCTCTGTACCTGTCTGTCTCTCTGTACCTGTCTGTGTCTCTGTACCTGTCTGTGTTTCTGTACCTGTCTGTCTCTCTGTACCTGTCTGTGTCTCTGTACCTGTCTGTGTCTATGTACCTGTCTGTACCTGTCTGTGTCTCTGTACCTGTCTGTCTCTCTGTACCTATCTGTGTCTCTGTACCTGTCTGTCTCTCTGTACCTGTCTGTCTGTA
Source organism: Pseudoliparis swirei (assembly GCF_029220125.1). NCBI lineage: Eukaryota > Metazoa > Chordata > Actinopteri > Perciformes > Liparidae > Pseudoliparis > Pseudoliparis swirei. The sequence goes on from NC_079388.1 coordinate 102,825, forward strand.
CCTGTCTGTGTCTCTGTACCTGTCTGTCTCTCTGTACCTGTCTGTGTCTCTGTACCTGTCTGTCTCTCTGTACCTGTCTGTCTCTCTGTACCTGTCTGTGTCTCTGTACCTGTCTGTACCTGTATGTGTCTCTGTACCTGTCTGTGTCTCTGTACCTGTCTGTCTCTCTGTACCTGTCTGTCTCTCTGTACCTGTCTGTCTCTCTGTACCTGTCTGTATCTGTCTGTGTCTCTGTACCTGTCTGTGTCTCTGTACCTGTCTGTACCTGTCTGTGTCTCTGTACCTGTCTGTGTCTCTGTACCTGTCTGTGTCTCTGTACCTGTCTGTCTCTCTGTACCTGTCTGTGTCTCTGTACCTGTCTGTCTGTACCTGTCTGTGTCTCTGTACCTGTCTGTCTCTCTGTACCTGTCTGTGTCTCTGTACCTGTCTGTCTCTCTGTACCTGTCTGTGTCTCTGTACCTGTCTGTGTCTCTGTACCTGTCTGTCTCTCTGTACCTGTCTGTACCTGTCTGTGTCTCTGTACCTGTCTGTACCTGTCTGTGTCTCTGTACCTGTCTGTGTCTCTGTACCTGTCTGTGTCTCTGTACCTGTCTGTACCTGTCTGTGTCTCTGTACCTGTCTGTCTCTCTGTACCTGTCTGTGTCTCTGTACCTGTCTGTCTCTCTGTACCTGTCTGTGTCTCTGTACCTGTCTGTCTGTACCTGTCTGTGTCTCTGTACCTGTCTGTCTCTCTGTACCTGTCTGTGTCTCTGTACCTGTCTGTCTCTCTGTACCTGTCTGTCTGTACCTGTCTGTGTCTCTGTACCTGTCTGTCTCTCTGTACCTGTCTGTACCTGTCTGTACCTGTCTGTCTCTCTGTACCTGTCTGTGTCTCTGTACCTGTCTGTGTCTCTGTACCTGTCTGTACCTGTCTGTCTCTCTGTACCTGTCTGTGTCTCTGTCTCTGTACCTGTCTGTACCTGTATGTGTCTCTGTACCTGTCTGTGTCTCTGTACCGGTCTGTCTCTCTGTACCTGTCTCTCTCTGTACCTGTCTGTCTCTCTGTACCTGTCTGTACCTGTCTGTGTCTCTGTACCTGTCTGTGTCTCTGTACCTGTCTGTCTCTCTGTACCTGTCTGTATCTGTCTGTGTCTCTGTACCTGTCTGTGTCTCTGTACCTGTCTGTGTCTCTGTACCTGTCTGTACCTGTCTGTGTCTCTGTACCTGTCTGTCTCTCTGTACCTGTCTGTGTCTCTGTACCTGTCTGTCTCTCTGTACCTGTCTGTCTGTACCTGTCTGTGTCTCTGTACCTGTCTGTCTCTCTGTACCTGTCTGTACCTGTCTGTGTCTCTGTACCTGTCTGTACCTGTCTGTGTCTCTGTACCTGTCTGTGTCTCTGTACCTGTCTGTGTCTCTGTACCTGTCTGTGTCTCTGTACCTGTCTGTGTCTCTGTACCTGTCTGTCTCTCTGTACCTGTCTGTGTCTCTGTACCTGTCTGTGTCTCTGTACCTGTCTGTACCTGTCTGTCTCTCTGTACCTCTCTCTGTACCTGTCTCTCTCTGTACCTCTCTGTCTCTCTGTACCTGTCTGTGTCTCTGTACCTGTCTCTCTCTGTACCTGCTCTGTACCTGTCTGTGTCTCTGTACCTGTCTGTGTCTCTGTACCTGTCTGTCTCTCTGTACCTGTCTGTGTCTCTGTACCTGTCTGTGTCTCTGTACCTGTCTGTACCTGTCTGTCTCTCTGTACCTGTCTGTGTCTCTGTACCTGTCTGTCTCTCTGTACCTGTCTGTCTGTACCTGTCTGTGTCTCTGTACCTGTCTGTCTCTCTGTACCTGTCTGTACCTGTCTGTGTCTCTGTACCTGTCTGTACCTGTCTGTGTCTCTGTACCTGTCTGTGTCTCTCTGTACCTGTCTGTGTCTCTGTACCTGTCTGTGTCTCTGTACCTGTCTGTCTCTCTGTACCTGTCTGTACCTGTCTGTCTCTGTACCTGTCTGTCTCTCTGTACCTGTCTGTACCTGTCTGTGTCTCTGTACCTGTCTCTCTGTACCTGTCTCTCTCTCTGTACCTGTCTCTCTCTGTACCTGTCTGTCTCTGTACCTGTCTGTCTCTCTGTACCTGTCTGTACCTGTCTGTGTCTCTGTACCTGTCTGTCTCTCTGTACCTGTCTGTACCTGTCTGTGTCTCTGTACCTGTCTGTACCTGTCTGTCTCTCTGTACCTGTCTGTGTCTCTGTACCTGTCTGTACCTGTCTGTCTCTCTGTACCTGTCTGTGTCTCTGTACCTGTCTGTCTCTCTGTACCTGTCTGTGTCTCTGTACCTGTCTGTGTCTCTGTACCTGTCTGTCTCTCTGTACCTGTCTGTGTCTCTGTACCTGTCTGTCTCTCTGTACCTGTCTGTGTCTCTGTACCTGTCTGTGTCTCTGTACCTGTCTGTGTCTCTGTACCTGTCTGTACCTGTCTGTCTCTCTGTACCTGTCTGTGTCTCTGTACATGTCTGTCTCTCTGTACCTGTCTGTGTCTCTGTACCTGTCTGTGTCTCTGTACCTGTCTGTGTCTCTGTACCTGTCTGTACCTGTCTGTCTCTCTGTACCTGTCTGTGTCTCTGTACCTGTCTGTATCTGTCTGTGTCTCTGTACCTGTCTGTGTCTCTGTACCTGTCTGTCTCTCTGTACCTGTCTGTCTCTCTGTACCTGTCTGTACCTGTCTGTGTCTCTGTACCTGTCTGTCTCTCTGTACCTGTCTGTGTCTCTGTACCTGTCTGTACCTGTCTGTGTCTCTGTACCTGTCTGTGTCTCTGTACCTGTCTGTGCCGGATGGCGTTGATGTCTCTCCTCTCATGTCCCCTCTTCATCTTCATCACTCAGCAGCTTCCTCCTCCTCGTCATAGACTAACACTCCTGTGGTGCTGCTTGGTGAAGCTAGCCCCTCCCTTCTCCCGCGTGGTCGTTTTCTCCGTGCCGATTGGCTCCTGCTTGCGGCCCCACCCCTCCCCCACGGCGCTGCCAGCTCCGCTCATGTCTCCCAGGTGTTCCACCGAGTCACACGCGTCCAGGTCCGTGGCGACGGCCTGCGGGCCGATGACCGACACGCGGTCTGGCTCCGCCTCCTGCCGCTCCCTCTGGCCCCACCCACTCTCTCGGTGCCTCTCCACCCACAGCCGGGTTTTCTCTCCGTCCGCCCAGTTGCTCTCGACTCCGCCGAATCCCGCACAGCTCCTCCCGATGTGACCTCTGACCTCGGCCTCGGCACCGACGGGGGAGCTCCGCCCCCCGCAGACCGCGGGGCGCCCCCCGCTGGCTCGGTCCCGCCCCCTCTGGGTGTGGATCTGCTCGCTGATCTGCTCCAGGTTCCTGAGGGCCACCGAGTAGCGCGACTTCACCGTGGCAACGCGCTCCTCCAGCTGCACGACGCTCGCCTTGTGCTCCTGGGGAGGGAACAGGTAGTAGATCACTACACACTGGATCACTTCACACTACACACTGAGTAGATCACTACACACTGGATCACTACACACTACACACTGAGTAGATCACTACACACTGGATCACTTCACACTACACACTGAGTAGATCATTACACACTGGATCACTTCACACTACACACTGAGTAGATCACTACACACTGGATCACTTCACACTACACACTGAGTAGATCACTACACACTGGATCACTTCACACTACACACTGAGTAGATCACTACACACTGGATCACTACACACTGAGTGTGGTCACACATGGGGTCATCGGACCCTATGAGACGGCATAGATCCTATCTGCTGATGGATCATCGAGGTCTGGGTCGTGGAATTCCTGCTCCTGACTACGCCACTGTCCTGTTGAGACTCCGCCCACTGTTGAGACTCCGCCCACTCCTCCTCCCCACCGCCATCTGCCTGATGGATCGTGGAGGTCTCCATCGTGGAATATGCCTACTATGAACTATCCATACACTCTGTCATATTCATTGAATGTATTTTAACTCTAATCTGTCCTTCTGTACACATTACATCTATTGCATCTGTCCATCCTGGAGAGGGATCCTCCTCTGTTGCTCTCCTGAAGGTTTCTTCCCTTTTTTTCCCCCCTGAAGGGTTATTTGGGAGTTTTTCCTGGTCCGATGTGAGGTTTTGGGGCAGGGATGTCTATGTGTACAGATTGTAAAGCACTCCGAGACTAATTTGTAATTTGTGAAATTGGGCTATACAAATAAACTGAATTGAATTGAATCATGTCATAAATCATATCATAAATCATATCATGTCATAAATCATGACCATCGGCTACCAGCTAACATCCTGCTCATCCATTGTTGACGTTCATCCATCCTCTCAGGTAAAGGTCAGTGTTTGTAAACATCGGTCTGTTGTCTTGGGGGAGTGACAGCAGCACCCTCTGGCCTCATGAGTGACAGCAGCACACCTCTGGCCTCATGAGTGACAGCAGCACACCTCTGGCCTCATGAGTGACAGCAGCACACGCTGGCCACATGAGTGACAGCAGCACACCTCTGGCCTCATGAGTGACAGCAGCACCCTCTGGCCTCATGAGTGACAGCAGCACCCTCTGGCCTCATGAGTGACAGCAGCACACCTCTGGCCTCATGAGTTACAGCAGCACACCTCTGGCCTCATGAGTGACAGCAGCACACCTCTGGCCACATGAGTGACAGCAGCACCCTCTGGCCTCATGAGTGACAGCAGCACCCTCTGGCCTCATGAGTGACAGCAGCACACCTCTGGCCTCATGAGTGACAGCAGCACCCTCTGGCCTCATGAGTTACAGCAGCACACCTCTGGCCTCATGAGTGACAGCAGCACCCTCTGGCCTCATGAGTGACAGCAGCACACCTCTGGCCTCATGAGTGACAGCAGCACCCTCTGGCCTCATGAGTGACAGCAGCACACCTCTGGCCTCATGAGTGACAGCAGCACACGCTGGCCACATGAGTGACAGCAGCACCCTCTGGCCTCATGAGTTACAGCAGCACACCTCTGGCCTCATGAGTGACAGCAGCACACCTCTGGCCTCATGAGTGACAGCAGCACAACTCTGGCCTCATGAGTGACAGCAGCACCCTCTGGCCTCATGAGTGACAGCAGCACACCTCTGGCCTCATGAGTGACAGCAGCACACCTCTGGCCTCATGAGTGACAGCAGCACACCTCTGGCCTCATGAGTGACAGCAGCACACCTCTGGCCTCATGAGTGACAGCAGCACCCTCTGGCCTCATGAGTGACAGCAGCACCCTCTGGCCTCATGAGTGACAGCAGCACCTCTGGCCTCATGAGTTACAGCAGCACACCTCTGGCCTCATGAGTGACAGCAGCACACCTCTGGCCTCATGAGTGACAGCAGCACACCTCTGGCCTCATGAGTGACAGCAGCACCCTCTGGCCTCATGAGTGACAGCAGCACACCTCTGGCCTCATGAGTGACAGCAGCACCCTCTGGCCTCATGAGTGACAGCAGCACCCTCTGGCCTCATGAGTTACAGCAGCACACCTCTGGCCTCATGAGTGACAGCAGCACACCTCTGGCCTCATGAGTGACAGCAGCACACCTCTGGCCTCATGAGTGACAGCAGCACCCTCTGGCCTCATGAGTGACAGCAGCACCTCTGGCCTCATGAGTGACAGCAGCACACCTCTGGCCTCATGAGTGACAGCAGCACACCTCTGGCCTCATGAGTGACAGCAGCACACCTCTGGCCTCATGAGTGACAGCAGCACACCTCTGGCCTCATGAGTGACAGCAGCACACCTCTGGCCTCATGAGTGACAGCAGCACACCTCTGGCCTCATGAGTGACAGCAGCACCCTCTGGCCTCATGAGTGACAGCAGCACCCTCTGGCCTCATGAGTGACAGCAGCACACCTCTGGCGTCATGAGTGACAGCAGCACACGCTGGCCACATGAGTGACAGCAGCACCCTCTGGCCTCATGAGTTATGACCTCCAGACGCTTCATCTGGACTCACATCTTTAAGATGAGACGGTTTCTCTGACTCTCAGAACAACACAAAGGAAGATCTGATCACATGACATCTAGCGGGCACAGACACAGGGAGCACTGCAGGGGGAGCTGTCTTGCTCAAGGACACATGGACTCGGGCGGGGATTCAACCGCCAACGCACTGATGGAAAGACAAACCTGCTAACCACTGACCCAGCTACTATTATTAATATTAGCATTATTAATATTATTATTAATATTATTATTATTGATATGATTAATATTAGTGTTATTATTATTATTATTGATATTATTATTATTTATATTATTATTATTGATATTATTGTTATTACTATTATTGATATTATTATTACTATTATTATTAGCATTATTAAGATTATTATTAATATTATTATTATTGATATTATTATTATTATTATTATTCATATTATTATAAGTAAGGATACTAAATGACAGGCACTGTTCCATGCTCACACTTTCAGCTTGACTTAAAACATGATCAGAGGAGATGTGAGGATACAGACACACACAGGAACAACAGACACACATCACACACACACATGAACAACAGACACACACAGGAACAACAGACACACATCACACACACAGGAACAACAGACACACATCTCACACATACATGAACAACAGACACACACCACACACAGGAACAACAGACACACATCACACACACAGGAACAACAGACACACACACACATGAACAACATACACACACATCACACACATGAACAACCGACACACACCATCACACACAGGAGCAACAGACACACACATGAACAACCGACACACACCATCACACACAGGAGCAACAGACACACACAGGAACAACCGACACACACCATCACACACAGGAGCAACAGACACACACAGGAACAACAGACACACACATGATCAACATACACACACAGGTGCAACAGACACACACAGGAGCAACAGACACACACAGGAGCAACAGACACACACACAGGAGCAACAGACACACACAGGAACAACAGACACACACATGATCAACAGAAACACACACAGGAACAACAGACACACACATGATCAACAGACACGCATGATCAACATACACACACAGGAGCAACATACACACACAGGAGCAACATACACACACACAGGAGCAACAGACACACACAGGAACAACAGACACACACAGGAGCAACATACACACACACAGGAGCAACAGACACACACATGATCAACAGACACACACAGGAGCAACAGACACACACAGGAACAACAGACACACACAGGAGCAACAGACACACACAGGAACAACAGACACACACATGATCAACAGACACAAACATGATCAACAGACACACATAGGAACAACAGACACACAGGAACAACGGACACACACATGATCAACAGACACACGCATGATCAACAGACACACACAGGAGCAACAGACACACACATGAGCAACAGACACACACAGGAGCAACAGACACACACAGGAGCAACAGACACACACAGGAGCAATAGACACACACAGGAGCAACAGACACACACAGGAGCAATAGACACACACAGGAGCAACAGACACACACAGGAGCAACAGACACACACAGGAGCAACAGACACACACAGGAGCAATAGACACACACAGGAGCAACAGACACACACAGGAGCAATAGACACACACATGAGCAACAGACACACACAGGAGCAATAGACACACACATGAGCAACAGACACACACAGGAGCAACAGACACACACAGGAGCAACAGACACACACAGGAGCAACAGACACACACAGGAGCAACAGACACACACAGGAGCAATAGACACACAGGAGCAATAGACACACACAGGAGCAACAGACACACACAGGAGCAACAGACACACACAGGAGCAACAGACACACAGGAGCAACAGACACACACAGGAGCAATAGACACACAGGAGCAACAGACACACACAGGAGCAATAGACACACAGGAGCAATAGACACACACAGGAGCAACAGACACACACATCACACACAGGAGCAACAGACACACACAGGAGCAATAGACACACACATGAGCAACAGACACACACAGGAGCAATAGACACACACATGAGCAACAGACACACACAGGAGCAATAGACACACACAGGAGCAACAGACACACACATCACACACAGGAGCAACAGACACACACAGGAGCAATAGACACACACATGAGCAACAGACACACACAGGAGCAATAGACACACACATGAGCAACAGACACACACAGGAGCAACAGACACACACAGGAGCAATATACACACACAGGAGCAACAGACACACACAGGAGCAACAGACACACACAGGAGCAATAGACACACACAGGAGCAACAGACACACACAGGAGCAACAGACACACACAGGAGCAATAGACACACACAGGAGCAATAGACACACACAGGAGCAACAGACACACACAGGAGCAACAGACACAGGCTCCGTGCTCCCTGACCCTCACAGTGTTCTCCTCTCATGGAGGTCTCGTCGGGTCCAGCCGTGACGTCAGGCGTCGACACACACCGTGCTGCCTCACATGAAGGTCCTGCTCCCCGCAGTGTGTGTGTGTGTGTGTACCGACCTCCAGGACGTGGTTGAACTGGGCCTTGAGTTCAAAGTAGGGCTTGGACTTGAGGAGGACCTTCTTCAGGGCTTTCTGGAGGCTCTGCACTCGCGCCTCGGCCTCCCGGCAGAGCTGCGTGACACGCTGGTGCTCCCGCTCGCCGCGGAGCCGCTCCTCCTCCGCCTCGTTCACCTGGCGGCACAGGAGCACGCCGTCACGCCTCCACCGGCAGCAGGTGGTGCTCAGTGACCGTCAGGGGGCAGAAGGACGTGAACCCTCTGCTCCCCATGCACACGCCTCAGTGCGGCCCCCCGTCTGGCCCCAGGAGACAGGGACTCACCAGCCTCAGTGTCCCAGTCGGATGTGTTGAACAGCTGTTGTGTTTCTAGCATTCAATGAACTCCTGGTAGGTTTTGGAGCATCGTCCAATCAGCTCACTCCAACACTTCTCTGTGATTGGTCACTAGACTTCCTCTGTGGTCCAGCTGGAGGGTCAGTGACCCACAGAGGTCACACACACCACGTCCTCAATGCTGCCACACACTCCATCTGGATCTATTGACTGAATCACAAACGGACTGCACATCTACTTCTAGCACCATGAGGTGTGTTCATCTGAACACGCATGTGGCCATAATGTCCTCTCTCTAGTGACACATGTCATGACGTCCTGTTGGAGCTGAAGGCTCCATGTGTGAGGAAGAGGAAGGTGAGGCTAGGAGACGAGGAGGGAGCAGGGGGCAGCAGACGGTTCCACCAGCAGCGGCTGCTCATTGTTCACTGTGCAGTTCAACAGGGAGTGGAGGGGGTGACCTCTAATGTTCATCTAGTCACATGACATCTATTGTTCATCTGGTCACATGACCTCTATTGTTCATCTAGTCACATGACATCTATTGTTCATCTGGTCACATGACATCTATTGTTCATCTGGTCACATGACATCTATTGTTCATCTGGTCACATGACATCTATTGTTCATCTAGTCACATGACATCTATTGTTCATCTGGTCACATGACATCTATTGTTCATCTGGTCACATGACATCTATTGTTCATCTGGTCACATGACATCTATTGTTCATCTGGTCACATGACATCTATTGTTCATCTAGTCACATGACATCTATTGTTCATCTAGTCACATGACCTCTATTGTTCATCTAGTCACGTGACCTCTATTGTTCATCTGGTCACATGACATCTATTGTTCATCTAGTCACATGACATCTATTGTTCATCTAGTCACATAACATCTATTGTTCATCTAGTCACATGACATCTATTGTTCATCTAGTCACATAACATCTATTGTTCATCTGGTCACATGACATCTATTGTTCATCTAGTCACATGACATCTATTGTTCATCTGGTCACATGACATCTATTGTTCATCTAGTCACATGACATCTATTGTTCATCTAGTCACATGACCTCTATTGTTCATCTAGTCACATGACATCTATTGTTCATCTGGTCACATGACATCTATTGTTCATTTAGTCACATGACCTCTATTGTTCATCTGGTCACATAACATCTATTGTTCATCTAGTCACATGACCTCTATTGTTCATCTGGTCACATGACCTCTATTGTTCATCTAGTCACATGACATCTATTGTTCATCTGGTCACATGACCTATATTGTTCATCTAGTCACATGACCTCTATTGTTCATCTAGTCACATAACATCTATTGTTCATCTGGTCACGTGAGATCTATTGTTCATCTAGTCACATGACATCTATTGTTCATCTGGTCACGTGACATCTATTGTTCATCTGGTCACATGACATCTATTGTTCATCTGGTCACGTGACATCTATTATTCATCTAGTCACATGACATCTATTGTTCATCTGGTCACATGACATCTATTGTTCATCTGGTCACATGACATCTATTGTTCATCTGGTCACATGACATCTATTGTTCATCTGGTCACATGACATCTATTGTTCATCTGGTCACATGACCTCTATTGTTCATCTAGTCACATAACATCTATTGTTCATCTGGTCACATGACATCTATTGTTCATCTAGTCACATGACCTCTATTGTTCATCTGGTCACATGACATCTATTGTTCATCTGGTCACATGACCTCTATTGTTCATCTAGTCACATGACCTCTATTGTTCATCTGGTCACATGACCTCTATTGTTCATCTGGTCACATGACATCTATTGTTCATCTGGTCACATGACCTCTATTGTTCATCTAGTCACATGACATCTATTGTTCATCTGGTCACATGACATCTATTGTTCATCTGGTCACATGACATCTATTGTTCATCTAGTCACATGACATCTATTGTTCATCTGGTCACATGACATCTATTGTTCATCTGGTCACATGACATCTATTGTTCATCTGGTCACATGACATCTATTGTTCATCTAGTCACATGACATCTATTGTTCATCTAGTCACATGACATCTATTGTTCATCTGGTCACATGACATCTATTGTTCATCTAGTCACATGACATCTATTGTTCATCTGGTCACATGACATCTATTGTTCATCTAGTCACATGACATCTATTGTTCATCTGGTCACGTGACATATATTGTTCATCTAGTCACATGACATCTATTGTTCATCTGGTCACATGACATCTATTGTTCATCTAGTCACATGACATCTATTGTTCATCTGGTCACATGACATCTATTGTTCACCTGGTCACATGACATCTATTGTTCACCTGGTCACATGACATCTATTGTTCATCTGGTCACATGACATCTATTGTTCATCTGGTCACATGACATCTATTACACCTGTCCATCCTGGAGAGGGATCCTCCTCTGTTCTCTCCTGAAGGTTTTTTACCTTTTTTTACCCTGAAAGGTTTTGTTTTGTTTCTTGGGGGTTGTTCCTGATCCGATGTGAGGTCAAAGGTCAGGGACGTCATATATGTACAGACTTTGTGATTCTGGGCTATACAAACACCACATGTCTTTCTCTTCAGCTCTCTGTGTACCTTGGCGGTGGCGTGGTTGAGCATCTCCTGCCAGGTGGGGTCCATGGTGTTCCTGTCCGCCAGGAGGCCCTGCTCCGCCACAGACACCATCTCCCTGGCTGCGCTGTGCATGGACACAGCCCTCTCATATCTCAGCGCTGCCTTCTGGGTCTCCTGTTGAGCCTGGAGAGCAGAAACATGTCATCTACTGCATCTACTACAATAAGGAGGGGCACTCATTTCAAGGATGCCTCCCAGAGCTGATATTCATTTCTCTGTAATATTATGAGATTTTAATATAATAAATGTTGCGGCTTCAAATAAGCCCAGTGGGCATTCCTCCTCTTCCTGCACTGTGAAATTATTTATCTCTCTTCAATTCAATTTAATACACTTTATATAGCCCAACGCCTTGTTCAAGTAACTTGAATATACATAAAAGATGGTTCGAAAAGTAAAATACATTTAGTGGTATTTAATTACAACGTTAATAAATCTGTGTTCACAGTGTGCATCTCTACCTGTGAGGCTAGACTACTGGACCACCTAGATCCTGGCGAAGTACCTTCTTTAAATAAGTTGATCTGCTAGAGTTGTATTTGCTGTAATGAGGCGACTAGATTCCTAGTCTGTACTGTCTGATCCGATCCTTTGGCAGGAAGTAGATTATTGTCCAACCTGATCTTCACTGATTACAGGGTAGATCTTCTATTGTTCTGAGCCCACTGGGTCTCGATTGCTGGCCAATCTACTAACGGCAGGCTGGGGGAGTGGCCGACACAGATGTAGCTAATTAGCGTCAACTCGGTGCATAATCAGGTAGAGTCTTTAAGAGTCAGCTTTAGAGTCAGCGGATACTCGTTGTATGAAGAGGAAGAGGAGGATAAAGACCTAGGAGTCTTTGGTTGGAGTCTAGACTCTGAGGATAAAGACCTAGGAGTCTTTGGTTGGAGTCTAGACTAGGAGGATAAAGACCTAGGATTCTTTGGTTGTGGTCAAGACTAGGAGGATAAAGACCTCGGAGTCTTTGGTTGGAGTCTAGACTCTGAGGATAAAGACCTAGGAGTCTTTGGTTGGAGTGAAGACTAGGAGGATAAAGACCTAGGAGTCTTTGGTTGGAGTGCAGACTAGGAGAATAAAGACCTAGGAGTCTTTGGTTGGAGTCTAGACTCTGAGGATAAAGACATAGGTTTCTTTTGTTGGAGTCTAGACTCAGAAGATAAAGACCTCGGAGTCTTTTGTTGGAGTCTAGACTAGGAGGATAAAGACCTAGGATTATTTTGTTGGAGTCTAGACTCAGAAGATAAAGACCTAGGAGTCTTTGGTTGGAGTCAAGACTAGGAGGATAAAGACCTAGGATTCCTTTGTTGGAGTCTAGACTCTGAGGATAAAGATCTAGGATTCTTTTGTTGGAGTCTAGACTCAGAAGATAAAGACCTAGGAGTCTTTTGTTGGAGTCTAGACTAGGAGGATAAAGACCTAGGATTCTTTTGTTGGAGTCTAGACGAGGAGGATAAAGACCTATGATTCTTTTGTTGGAGTCTAGACGAGGAGGATAAAGACCTAGGATTCTTTTGTTGGAGTCTAGACGAGGAGGATAAAGACCTATGATTCTTTTGTTGGAGTCTAGACGAGGAGGATAAAGACCTAGGATTCTTTTGTTGGAGTCTAGACTAGGAGGATAAAGACCTAGGATTCTTTCTCCCCAATTTGATCAATGACGACATGTACAGCCGAATGTCTTCATTCAACTGCTGGCTGTCGAGGTGCCCAGCGAATAATGTGGGCTACGTAGACAACTGGAAGACTTTCTGGGGAAAGCCTGATCTGATGAGGAGAGACGGCATCCATCCCACGTTGGATGGAACGCGTCTCATTTCTGCGAATATGACCAAGTTGATCACCGTATCCATGACAACCCAGGGTTCAGATCAGGACCCGGGAGCAGAGTTGTAGTCTTACACCCTTCTCTGCTCTTCCAATACTCATGGTATTACTGATGGTATTACTGATGGTATTACTCATGGTATTACTGATGGTATTACTGATGGTATTACTGATGGTATTACTCATGGTTTTACTCATGGTTTTACTCATGGTATTATTGATTGTTTGACTGATGTTATTACTGATGGTATTACTCATGGTATTACTGATGGTATTACTGATGGTATTACTGATGGTATTACTCATGGTATTACTCATGGTATTACTCATGGTTTTACTCATGGTATTATTGATTGTTTGATTGATGTTATTACTGATGGTATTACTCATGGTATTACTGATGGTATTACTGATGGTATTACTGATGGTATTACTCATGGTATTGCTCATGGTTTTACTCATGGTATTATTGATTGTTTGACTGATGGTATTACTGATGGTATTACTCATGGTTTTACTGATGGTATTATTCATGGTATTACTCATGGTATTACTCATGTTATTACTTATGGTATTACTCATGGTATTACTGATGGTATTACTCATGGTATTACTCATGGTATTACTGATGGTATTACTCATGGTATTACTCATGGTATTACTCATGTTATTACTTATGGTATTACTCATGGTATTACTCATGGTATTACTGATGGTATTACTCATGGTATTACTGACGGTATTACTCATGGTATTACTGATGTTATTACTTATTACTGATGTTATTACTGACGGTATTACTCATGGTATTACTCATGGTATTACTGATGGTATTACTCATGGTATTACTCATGTTATTACTCATGGTATTACTGATGGTATTACTGATGTTATTATTCATGGTATTACTGATGTTATTATTCATGGTATTACTGATGGTATTACTGATGTTATTACTCATGGTATTACCGATGGTATTACTGATGGTATTACTCATGGTATTACTGATGGTATTACTGATGGTATTACTCATGGTATTACTGATGGTATTACTCATGGTATTACTGATGGTATTACTGATGGTATTACTCATGGTATTACTCATGGTATTACTGATGGTATTACTGATGGTATTACTCATGGTATTACTGATGGTATTACTGATGGTATTACTCATGGTATTACTGATGGTATTACTGATGGTATTACTGATGGTATTACTCATGGTATTACTGATGGTATTACTGATGGTATTACTCATGGTATTACTGATGGTATTACTGATGGTATTACTCATGGTATTACTCATGGTATTACTGATGGTATTACTCATGGTATTACTGATGTTATTACTCATGGTATTACTGATGGTATTACTCATGGTATTACTCATGGTATTACTCATGTTATTACTCATGGTATTACTGATGGTATTACTGATGTTATTATTCATGGTATTACTGATGTTATTATTCATGGTATTACTGATGGTATTACTCATGGTATTACTGATGTTATTATTCATGGTATTACTGATGGTATTACTGATGGTATTACTGATGTTATTAATCATGGTATTACTGATGTTATTATTCATGGTATTACTGATGTTATTACTCATGGTATTACTGATGTTATTATTCATGGTATTACTGATGTTATTACTCATGGTATTACTGATGTTATTATTCATGGTATTACTGATGTTATTACTCATGGTATTACTGACGGTATTACTCATGGTATTACTGATGGTATTACTGATGTTATTACTCATGGTATTACTGATGTTATTACTCATGGTATTACTGATGTTATTATTCATGGTATTACTGATGTTATTACTCATGGTATTACTGATGTTATTATTCATGGTATTACTGATGGTATTACTCATGGTATTACTGATGTTATTATTCATGGTATTACTGATGGTATTACTGATGTTATTACTCATGGTATTACTGATGGTATTACTCATGGTATTACTCATGGTATTACTGATGTAATTACTCATGGTATTACTGATGGTATTACTGATGCTATTGTTGTTTGTGTGGCATTTATTGATCATATTGATATGTACTTTAGACCCAATGTCACTGGGTGAATCCTGACTACAGAACACATCTCAGTGGTTCCATGTGGAACAGAGTCTGTAGCGACTCTGGTCACATGACGTCTGCATGGAAGTAAGAAGGAGAATAACTGAATCATGGTTGTGATCGCATGAGTCTTTACATGCAGGGATTTAAGTAATAACTATTGAAATATGCAAATGAACACTATTGATTTGATGCCAAAGACATTTTCCTCATTTTCTAATTTGTATTTTTATAACTATAAATGAGTGCTAAACCGTTAAGATTCATAATCTATGATTAGCTTTATTGCTTCCTATTGCTCTTCTTCCACTCTGTTAGTTCAATTACAGTTTCAAATAACTCATCAGCATGTTGATTAATCCTTTAAAGTTAAAAAAAAAAGTTTAGTAGCTTGTGTTTCTCAGATCAGGACCTTGGACAGTGACGGTCTCAACTGGTCCACCCGGAGCAGCCCCCCCCCCCCCACCCACACACACACACACACGCACACACACACACACACGCACACGCGCACACACACGCACACACAGGCTCGTGAACGCACCTCTTTGGCCAGTCTGCGGGCTTCATAGTAGGGCCTTGCTTTCTCGATGCAGGCACCGAACTGGGAGCCCTGCGCGTTGAGCCTCCGGGCCGAGTCGGTGAGGACCCTCCGGTAGCTGGACCGGGCGTCCTGGGGGAACACAGCCGCAGTCAGCCCGCGCTGCGCCGCTGCTCTCGGTACTCACGACTCGGACTGTCCTCACATCCAGCTGCAGCTCCAGCTGGTTGATCTGGTCGCTGGCCTGGTTGAGCTGCTCCAGCTCCGCCTGCGACACGGGACACATGAGCCCGGTACCTGAACGTTACACGGCGTCGCTCCGTCAACATGCTCTATGGAACTGGAGGAACCGCCCGTTCCCGCGTCTACCGTGAGGAAGACGATGATAATGCTCATCCGGTACCTGAATCCTCGGGTCCAACTCGTCCTCGTCCCCTCCGGTCCCACCCGGGTTCTCACAGGTCTCTCTCGGCTCCTCCGCGGAGTCTTCGTCCCCTCCTCTCCGCTCCATCATGACGGAGCTCCGCTCGCCGCCCTCCGCCTCCTCCCCCGGTGTCTTCTCCCGTTTACCGGCCGGTTTGGGGAACCCCGCGCCGCTCGGGATTTCACGCGACGTCCCAGGCTTCATTGGCGGCCTGTGGTTCCGTCGACGTTTTGCTGCGTTAGCCCCCCGCTACCGGCCCCCCGCCACCGGCCACCGGCTACCGGCTACCGGCCCCTCGCTACCGGCCCCCCGCCACCGGTTACCCGTCCCCCGCCCCTTGCTACCGTCCACCGGCCACTGACTGCGTCTCGCTCGCGGTGTTCCACACCTCCGGTGCTTCAGTCCCTCCCGGCTGCGGCTCTGTTTGGTACCCACGTTATGATGCCTCGAGTCCTGGGACGGATGTCGTTATTCCTCCATGACACTCAGCGGCTGCGGCCGGCGGCCCGCTGTGTCCCGCGGTGGCCATGGCGGTAAATTATATAACAATTAATAACACTGAATACTCACTAATGTTTTTTACATCTTTGATAATCCCTCAACCTGCACCTACTAACACAGAAAACACAACATCAATTATATATATATATATATATATATATATATTACATTACATTATTACATTACATGTCATTTGGCTGACGCTTTTATCCAAAGCGACTTACAGTACTGTTCCATTCATTCACTGTAGACGCAGCTACAGGGAGCAACTCAGGGTTAAGTGTCTTGCTCAAGGACACATCGACTAGGGCGGGGATTGAACCTCCAACCCCCTGATTGAAAGACGGAACTGCTACCCACTCACCCATAGTCGCCCATACATATGTGTGTATATATATATATATATGTACATACATACGTATGTATACGTATGTATATATATTATATATATATAAAACTGAACTGATTTGGAGATGACTGGGTGCAAGGATTCAGGTAACCATGGACTGAAGGGTCTGACCGTGGTCCTGTTGTGTGGCGCCGGTGCACACAACGGTCCGTCCTGAAGGGTTCGTGTTGCGTCCCTTGAAGGCTGGACGTTTACACTCGTGTTCATTTTAAACCCATCGCCGTCATGTAGAGGCTAACTGAACAGAACCAAGTCAGTCCAGATACACACGACTGGACATGGACCCAGAGCTGAGGGAAGGCTCTGGTCCCTCAGGGGCCTCCAGGGCCACAGGAAGTCCATGTGAGGCTCCTGGTCTGTCTTCAGCTTGATGCTTCTGGTTGTGGTTGCTGTTGTTATTGTGTTTTGAAGTTGATAAAGTTAATACAACACTTCAAACAGGAATACTGAGAAACTCCCTTTCGATATGTGTTGACTACAGTTCCATGTGTCATGTGTATCACGTCTCACTTGTTACATGCATGTTGAGTCCTCTCTCCTCACATCGCTTGAGGGGGACGAAGATGCGAGGAGTCAGGAAAGGAAGCAAGTGTGTACCGACAGGTTAGTGAGAAGGGACACCCCAGTGCTACTAGTGGTCAAAGAGGGCACCTTTACTCATAGAATGACCTACATCCACATTGTGTATGTCCAGTATCTGAAGACATTTACACAACTCCTTGGTATGGAAGTTTAAATGTAAAGAAGAATCAGCACAATACATGAAAGTCATTCTTTAATGAAACATACAAAATAATCAAATCATCTCCAAGGAACAACGTGTCAGCAACAGTCAGACGTGATGTCACAGTGAGCTGTGATGTCACAGTCAGACGTGATGTCACAGTGAGCTGTGATGTCACAGTCAGGCGTGATGTCACAGTCAGATGTGATGTCAGTCAGGCGTGATGTCACAGTCAGACGTGATGTCAGTCAGGAGTGATGTCAGTCAGACGTGATGTCAGTCAGACGTGATGTCAGTCAGGAGTGATGTCAGTCAGGTGTGATGTCAGTCAGGTGTGATGTCACAGTCAGACGTGATGTCACAGTCAGACGTGATGTCACAGTCAGGCGTGATGTCACAGTCAGACGTGATGTCAGTCAGGAGTGATGTCAGTCAGACGTGATGTCAGTCAGACGTGATGTCAGTCAGGTGTGATGTCAGTCAGACGTGATGTCAGTCAGGCGTGATGTCAGTCAGGCGTGATGTCAGTCAGGCGTGATGTCACAGTCAGGCGTGATGTCAGTCAGGTGTGATGTCAGTCAGGCGTGATGTCACAGTCAGACGTGATGTCACAGTCAGACGTGATGTCAGTCAGGTGTGATGTCAGTCAGACGTGATGTCAGTCAGGTGTGATGTCAGTCAGACGTGATGTCAGTCAGGCGTGATGTCAGTCAGGCGTGATGTCACAGTCAGGCGTGATGTCAGTCAGGTGTGATGTCAGTCAGGCGTGATGTCACAGTCAGACGTGATGTCACAGTCAGACGTGATGTCACAGTCAGATGTGATGTCACAGTCAGGCGTGATGTCACAGTCAGACGTGATGTCACAGTCAGGCGTGATGTCACAGTCAGACGTGATGTCAGTCAGGCGTGATGTCAGTCAGGCGTGATGTCAGTCAGGCGTGATGTCAGTCAGGAGTGATGTCAGTCAGACGTGATGTCAGTCAGGTGTGATGTCAGTCAGGTGTGATGTCAGTCAGGCGTGATGTCACAGTCAGACGTGATGTCACAGTCAGGCGTGATGTCACAGTCAGGCGTGATGTCACAGTCAGGCGTGATGTCACAGTCAGACGTGATGTCAGTCAGACGTGATGTCAGTCAGGCGTGATGTCACAGTCAGACGTGATGTCAGTCAGACGTGATGTCACAGTCAGACGTGATGTCAGTCAGACGTGATGTCAGTCAGGCGTGATGTCACAGTCAGGCGTGATGTCACAGTCAGGCGTGATGTCAGTCAGGAGTGATGTCAGTCAGGCGTGATGTCAGTCAGGCGTGATGTCAGTCAGGCGTGATGTCAGTCAGGCGTGATGTCAGTCAGGTGTGATGTCAGTCAGGTGTGATGTCAGTCAGGCGTGATGTCAGTCAGGCGTGATGTCAGTCAGGTGTGATGTCAGTCAGGCGTGATGTCAGTCAGGCGTGATGTCAGTCAGGTGTGATGTCAGTCAGGCGTGATGTCAGTCAGGCGTGATGTCAGTCAGGCGTGATGTCAGTCAGGCGTGATGTCACAGTCAGGTGTGATGTCAGTCAGGTGTGATGTCAGTCAGGCGTGATGTCAGTCAGGCGTGATGTCACAGTCAGACGTGATGTCAGTCAGACGTGATGTCAGTCAGGCGTGATGTCACAGTCAGACGTGATGTCACAGTCAGGCGTGATGTCACAGTCAGACGTGATGTCAGTCAGACGTGATGTCAGTCAGGCGTGATGTCACAGTCAGACGTGATGTCAGTCAGACGTGATGTCAGTCAGACGTGATGTCAGTCAGACGTGATGTCACAGTCAGGCGTGATGTCACAGTCAGGCGTGATGTCACAGTCAGGCGTGATGTCAGTCAGGAGTGATGTCAGTCAGGCGTGATGTCAGTCAGGCGTGATGTCAGTCAGGCGTGATGTCAGTCAGGCGTGATGTCAGTCAGGCGTGATGTCAGTCAGACGTGATGTCAGTCAGGTGTGATGTCACAGTCAGGCGTGATGTCAGTCAGGCGTGATGTCAGTCAGGTGTGATGTCAGTCAGGCGTCAGGCGTGATGTCAGTCAGACGTGATGTCAGTCAGGCGTGATGTCAGTCAGGCGTGATGTCAGTCAGGCGTGATGTCAGTCAGGCGTGATGTCAGTCAGGCGTGATGTCAGTCAGGCGTGATGTCAGTCAGGCGTGATGTCAGTCAGGCGTGATGTCAGTCAGGCGTGATGTCAGTCAGGCGTGATGTCAGTCAGGCGTGATGTCAGTCAGGCGTGATGTCAGTCAGGTGTGATGTCAGTCAGGCGTGATGTCAGTCAGGCGTGATGTCAGTCAGGCGTGATGTCAGTCAGGCGTGATGTCAGTCAGGTGTGATGTCAGTCAGGCGTGATGTCAGTCAGACGTGATGTCAGTCAGACGTGATGTCAGTCAGGCGTGATGTCAGTCAGGCGTGATGTCAGTCAGGCGTGATGTCAGTCAGGCGTGATGTCAGTCAGGCGTGATGTCAGTCAGGCGTGATGTCAGTCAGGCGTGATGTCAGTCAGGCGTGATGTCAGTCAGGCGTGATGTCAGTCAGACGTGATGTCAGTCAGGTGTGATGTCAGTCAGGCGTGATGTCAGTCAGGCGTGATGTCAGTCAGGTGTGATGTCAGTCAGGCGTGATGTCAGTCAGGTGATGTCAGACGTGATGTCAGTCAGGCGTGATGTCAGTCAGGCGTGATGTCAGTCAGGCGTGATGTCAGTCAGGTGTGATGTCAGTCAGGCGTGATGTCAGTCAGGCGTGATGTCAGTCAGGTGTGATGTCAGTCAGGCGTGATGTCAGTCAGGTGTGATGTCAGTCAGGCGTGATGTCAGTCAGGCGTGATGTCAGTCAGGCGTGATGTCAGTCAGGCGTGATGTCAGTCAGGCGTGATGTCAGTCAGGTGTGATGTCAGTCAGGCGTGATGTCAGTCAGGTGTGATGTCAGTCAGGCGTGATGTCAGTCAGGCGTGATGTCAGTCAGGCGTGATGTCAGTCAGGCGTGATGTCAGTCAGGCGTGATGTCAGTCAGGTGTGATGTCAGTCAGGCGTTGGACTTCTGGCGTTTCCAGAACCTCTTGACCTCACTGTGTCCGAGTGGCGACACCACCATCACCCTGTGGGCCACGTCCTGCCACACCAGGCAGCCCAGACCCTGGAAACACACAGTATGAGCCTCTGGTCTATGCTTTGGTTAGATGAGGGTCAGATCTATTGGTAGCCATTTGGGCACATTCTGTACTGGTGAGTACTTTATGACTGATACAAGATGTGACCACACACACACACACACACACACACAATTGCCGTGGACGGTAGTTCCTGAACAAAGTGTGCAACTGAAGCATGAACGGTGTAAAAGAACACAGACACAAAACACATAATATATATATAATATTCATCATAAGTTATGATTCAGTCATGCAGAGTCAACCCACCTGAGCTCGGTCTCGCAGCACCTCAAAGTCCACCTGGGAGAGGAACTGGTTGTAGAGCACTCCTGGAGGGGGAGGGGTTAGAGGCTCATCACACATCCACTCCTCACTTCATCGTCCCAAGTTACACAAACAGACACAAACATGTTGGGAGGCTGAATCGTCCGGAACAGCCAGCTCTCCATGGCAGTGCAGACCTCTGAGTCTCAACCACCTCAGGGTGATGAAGACGAGCCTCCCCCGACCCCTCCTGGACTGAGAGGCTGTCGGACATCTTTTCACTTTCATTTCTCACACAACAGAACGTTGGACTTCTCAGCTACACCTCGTCGTAGAACGAGTGCTGAGGAAATGATCCTGAATGCATCACTACGTCAGGTAAACAGGTGGAGGAGGTCTGACAACAAAACCCAGCAGGAAGATGAGCTGAAGGAAGACCAGGTGTGTTCTCCAGTCACGTGAGCTCACCCTCTGTGAACTGTAGCCGGTCTCTCTCCAGCTCCCACAGGCGGATCTGGTCCGTGATGGTTGGCGGCAGCACTGGAGTCTGCACAGAGACGAGGGGAGACACTGAGGCTGAGGCCCACGGCACGGGGGGGAGGGGTGGAGAGAGCGTACCTGTTTGAGCATGACGGGGTGAGCTCTGGTCCGGAGGAAGTGGATAATCTGAGGGGTCAAAGCACGCCACACATTCAGCATGTACCCAGAACCCTCTGGAACACGTGTCAATAACTGGAGGAACATTCCTCTGGAGACAGTGGAGATGTAGAAACTGAGATATGCTTTTATCCACTGATCCATGGATTCTTATAGTTATTATTAGGAGTTCTGAGGCGTATACCTGATGTGCTTCACATATTCTTCACATGTTGTAAACATGCCTCCAGATGCCCAATACCAGCACATAAACAGGGAGTTCTGGGAAGAGCATCCTCCTCCTCCCACGGGGCGGGCCTCACGTACCTGCTGTGCTGTGATGCCGTTGGCGATGGCCTGCTGCACCGACTCGCGGGTGACATGAGCCACCACCACGTTGGGGAAGCGGTACAGCATTTCACTGAAGAGCGCCACCAGGGCGATCTGGAGCTCAGAGTCTGGAGGATCAGGTTCTGGGAGTTAGTCTGCCATGTGGACTGAGACTAGGATCATCTCTACATGAACACCTACCACCTTCAGCAGATGCATTCAGGAACATGGAGCGCATGTTGTGGAGCGCTCGGGATGCGTTTCAGGAACACTGGTGGCGCAAAGATACCCGTTCCAATGCTAAGAGTGCTAAGCTAACCACTCCCTGACTCCAGGTCTGTGCACTGACGCGACATGCACCGGTACCGACTAAACATCTGGATGAGCTGAGGTAAGGAGTGTGCGTTCATTAACGCTCATGCAGTCCACACTCCTGAACTCTCTCTTTTGAAAGGTGCAGAACGTCTTTATGATGATTAGCATGCAGCACAGAAAGCTGCCAGTGTGCATACGTACCTGTGTAGGCATAGATACGATAATTGGTTTCCACCACGATGAAGCCTGCATCTCCAGTCCCAGGGATGGAGGAGGAGGAGGAGGAGGAGGTGGTAGTGACTCCTGCCGCCAGGGTGATGGCTAGTCTGGTTGGGTAGTAACGCCTCGACTTCCTCTGATGACAGACCAATTAAAGGTTATTCAAATATCATAAAGATACAGACGTGTCCGGACTATCTTTGAATAACTCGACTCATTTCTTATCGTTTCGTTTTAGAAACATATTCAAAGTCTGGGATTCATCACGTTGTTCGATGAGAGCTATTGGTGTCAACACCAGTAGCAACCAGTGGACCAGGGGACCGGTGGA
Organism: Pseudoliparis swirei; assembly: GCF_029220125.1. Taxonomy (NCBI): domain Eukaryota; kingdom Metazoa; phylum Chordata; class Actinopteri; order Perciformes; family Liparidae; genus Pseudoliparis; species Pseudoliparis swirei. The sequence goes on from NC_079388.1 coordinate 126,208, forward strand.
CCAGGGGACCAGTGGACCAGGGGACCAGTGGACCAGGGGACCAGGGGACCTCATGGTAAGGAGGTGTGTGTTGGTGGATCCTCCTTCATGGTAAGGAGGTGTGTGTTGGTGGATCCTCCTTCATGGTAAAGTGTGTATTGGTGGATCCTCCTTCATGGTAAGGAGGTGTGTGTTGGTGGATCCTCCCTCATGGTAAGGAGGTGTGTGTTGGTGGATCCTCCTTCATGGTAAAGTGTGTATTGGTGGATCCTCCTTCATGGTAAGGAGGTGTGTGTTGGTGGATCCTCCTTCATGGTAAAGAGGTGTGTGTTGGTGGATCCTCCTTCATGGTAAAGAGGTGTGTGTTGGTGGATCCTCCCTCATGGTAAAGAGGTGTGTGTTGGTGGATCCTCCCTCATGGTAAAGAGGTGTGTGTTGGTGGATCCTCCTTCATGGTAAGGAGGTGTGTGTTGGTGGATCCTCCCTCATGGTAAGGAGGTGTGTGTTGGTGGATCCTCCCTCATGGTAAAGAGGTGTGTGTTGGTGGATCCTCCCTCATGGTAAAGAGGTGTGTGTTGGTGGATCCTCCCTCATGGTAAAGAGGTGTGTGTTGGTGGATCCTACTTCATGGTAAGGAGGTGTGTGTTGGTGGATCCTCCTTCATGGTAAGGAGGTGTGTGTTGGTGGATCCTCCTTCATGGTAAGGAGGTGTGTGTTGGTGAATCCTCCTTCATGGTAAAGAGGTGTGTGTTGGTGGATCCTCCCTCATGGTAAGGAGGTGTGTGTTGGTGGATCCTCCTTCATGGTAAAGAGGTGTGTGTTGGTGGATCCTCCTTCATGGTAAAGAGGTGTGTGTTGGTGGATCCTCCCTCATGGTAAGGAGGTGTGTGTTGGTGGATCCTCCTTCATGGTAAAGAGGTGTGTGTTGGTGGATCCTCCTTCATGGTAAAGAGGTGTGTGTTGGTGAATCCTCCCTCATGGTAAGGAGGTGTGTGTTGGTGAATCCTCCCTCATGGTAAAGAGGTGTGTGTTGGTGGATCCTCCCTCATGGTAAAGAGGTGTGTGTTGGTGGTTCCTCCTTCATGGTAAGGTGTGTGTTGGTGGATCCTCCATCATGGTAAGGAGGTGTGTGTTGGTGGATCCTCCTTCATGGTAAGGAGGTGTGTGTTGGTGGATCCTCCTTCATGGTAAGGAGGTGTGTGTTGTTGAATCCTCCTTCATGGTAAGGAGGTGTGTGTTGGTGGATCCTCCTTCATGGTAAAGAGGTGTGTGTTGGTGGATCCTCCCTCATGGTAAAGAGGTGTGTGTTGGTGGATCCTCCCTCATGGTAAGGAGGTGTGTGTTGGTGGATCCTCCTTCATGGTAAAGAGGTGTGTGTTGGTGGATCCTCCCTCATGGTAAGGAGGTGTGTGTTGGTGTATCCTCCTTCATGGTAAAGAGGTGTGTGTTGGTGGATCCTCCCTCATGGTAAGGAGGTGTGTGTTGGTGGATCCTCCTTCATGGTAAGGAGGTGTGTGTTGGTGGATCCTCCTTCATGGTAAAGAGGTGTGTGTTGGTGGATCCTCCCTCATGGTAAAGAGGTGTGTGTTGGTGGATCCTCCCTCATGGTAAAGAGGTGTGTGTTGGTGGATCCTCCCTCATGGTAAGGAGGTGTGTGTTGGTGGATCCTCCTTCATGGTAAAGAGGTGTGTGTTGGTGGATCCTCCCTCATGGTAAAGAGGTGTGTGTTGGTGAATCCTCCCTCATGGTAAAGAGGTGTGTGTTGGTGGTTCCTCCTTCATGGTAAGGAGGTGTGTGTTGGTGGATCCTCCTTCATGGTAAGGTGTGTGTTGGTGGCTCCTTCTTCATGGTAAGGAGGTGTGTGTTGGTGATTCCTCCCTCATGGTAAAGAGGTGTGTGTTGGTGGATCCTCCTTCATGGTAAGGAGGTGTGTGTTGGTGGATCCTCCTTCATGGTAAAGAGGTGTGTGTTGTTGGATCCTCCCTCATGGTAAGGAGGTGTGTGTTGGTGGATCCTCCTTCATGGTAAAGTGTGTGTTGGTGGATCCTCCTTCATGGTAAGGAGGTGTGCGTTGGTGGATCCTCCATCATGGTAAGGAGGTGTGCGTTGGTGGATCCTCCTTCATGCTAAGGAGGTGTGGGTTGGTGGATCCTCCATCATGGTAAGGAGGTGTGCGTTGGTGGATCCTCCTTCATGGTAAGGAGGTGTGTGTTGGTGGATCCTCCTTCATGGTAAAGAGGTGTGTGTTGGTGGATCCTCCTTCATGGTAAGGAGGTGTGCGTTGGTGGATCCTCCATCATGGTAAGGAGGTGTGTGTTGGTGGCTCCTCCTTCATGGTAAGGTGTGTGTTGGTGGCTCCTCCTTCATGGTAAGGTGTGTGTTGGTGTATCCTCCTTCATGGTAAAGAGGTGTGTTGGTGGATCCTCCTTCATGGTAAGGTGTGTGTTGGTGGATCCTCCTTCATGGTAAAGAGGTGTGTGTTGGTGGATCCTCCTTCATGGTAAGGAGGTGTGTGTTGGTGTATCCTCCCTCATGGTAAGGAGGTGTGTGTTGGTGGATCCTCCCTCATGGTAAAGAGGTGTGTGTTGGTGGATCCTCCCTCATGGTAAAGAGGTGTGTGTTGGTGGATCCTCCCTCATGGTAAGGAGGTGGGTGTTGGTGAATCCTCCCTCATGGTAAGGAGGTGTGTGTTGGTGAATCCTCCCTCATGGTAAGGAGGTGTGTGTTGGTGCATCCTCCCTCATGGTAAGGAGGTGTGTGTTGGTGGATCCTCCCTCATGGTAAGGAGGTGTGTGCTGGTGGATCCTCCCTCATGGTAAGGAGGTGTGTGTTGGTGGATCCTCCTTCATGGTAAGGAGGTGTGTGTTGGTGGATCCTCCTTCATGGTAAGGAGGTGTGTGTTGGTGGATCCTCCTTCATGCTAAGGAGGTGTGTGTTGGTGGATCCTCCTTCATGGTAAGGTGTGTGTTGGTGGATCCTCCTTCATGCTAAGGAGGTGTGTGTTGGTGGATCCTCCTTCATGGTAAGGAGGTGTGTGTTGGTGGATCCTCCCTCATGGTAAGGAGGTGTGTGTTGGTGGATCCTCCTTCATGGTAAGGAGGTGTGTGTTGGTGGATCCTCCCTCATGGTAAGGAGGTCTATGTTGGTGGATCCTCCTTCATGGTAAAGAGGTGTGTGTTGGTGGATCCTCCTTCATGGTAAAGAGGTGTGTGTTGGTGGATCCTCCATCATGGTAAGGAGGTGTGCGTTGGTGGATCCTCCTTCATGCTAAGGAGGTGTGCGTTGGTGGATCCTCCATCATGGTAAGGAGGTGTGCGTTGGTGGATCCTCCATCATGGTAAGGAGGTGTGCGTTGGTGGATCCTCCTTCATGCTAAGGAGGTGTGCGTTGGTGGATCCTCCTTCATGCTAAGGAGGTGTGCGTTGGTGGATCCTCCATCATGGTAAGGAGGTGTGCGTTGGTGGATCCTCCATCATGGTAAGGAGGTGTGCGTTGGTGCATCCTCCTTCATGCTAAGGAGGTGTGCGTTGGTGGATCCTCCTTCATGGTAAAGTGTGTATTGGTGGATCCTCCTTCATGGTAAGGTGTGTATTGGTGAATCCTCCTTCATGGTAAGGAGGTGTGTGTTGGTGGATCCTCCTTCATGGTAAGGAGGTGTGCGTTGGTGGATCCTCCATCATGGTAAGGAGGTGTGCGTTGGTGGATCCTCCTTCATGCTAAGGAGGTGTGCATTGGTGGATCCTCCTACATGGTAAGGAGGTGTGTGTTGGTGGATCCTCCTTCATGGTAAAGTGTGTATTGGTGGATCCTCCTTCATGGTAAGGAGGTGTGTGTTGGTGGATCCTCCTTCATGGTAAAGTGTGTATTGGTGGATCCTCCTTCATGGTAAGGAGGTGTGTGTTGGTGGATCCTCCTTCATGGTAAGGAGGTGTGTGTTGGTGTATCCTCCTTCATGGTAAAGTGTGTATTGGTGGATCCTCCTTCATGGTAAGGAGGTGTGTGTTGGTGGATCCTCCTTCATGGTAAGGAGGTGTGCATTGGTGGATCCTCCTTCATGCTAAAGAGGTGTGCGTTGGTGGATCCTCCTTCATGGTAAGGAGGTGTGTGTTGGTGGATCCTCCTTCATGGTAAAGTGTGTATTGGTGGATCCTCCTTCATGGTAAGGAGGTGTGTGTTGGTGGATCCTCCCTCATGGTAAGGAGGTGTGTGTTGGTGGATCCTCCTTCATGGTAAAGTGTGTATTGGTGGATCCTCCATCATGGTAAGGAGGTGTGTGTTGGTGGATCCTCCTTCATGGTAAAGTGTGTATTGGTGGATCCTCCTTCATGGTAAGGAGGTGTGTGTTGGTGGATCCTCCCTCATGGTAAGGAGGTGTGTGTTGGTGGATCCTCCTTCATGGTAAGGAGGTGTGCGTTGGTGGATCCTCCTTCATGGTAAAGAGGTGTGCGTTGGTGGATCCTCCTTCATGGTAAGGAGGTGTGTGTTGGTGGATCCTCCTTCATGGTAAAGTGTGTATTGGTGGATCCTCCTTCATGGTAAGGAGGTGTGTGTTGGTGGATCCTCCTTCATGGTAAGGAGGTGTGCGTTGGTGGATCCTCCTTCATGCTAAAGAGGTGTGCGTTGGTGGATCCTCCATCATGGTAAGGAGGTGTGTGTTGGTGGATCCTCCTTCATGGTAAAGAGGTGTGTGTTGGTGGATCCTCCTTCATGGTAAGGAGGTGTGTGTTGGTGGATCCTCCTTCATGGTAAGGAGGTGTGTGTTGGTGGATCCTCCCTCATGGTAAGGAGGTGTGTGTTGGTGCATCCTCCCTCATGGTAAGGAGGTGTGTGTTGGTGGATCCTCCTTCATGGTAAGGAGGTGTGTGTTGGTGGATCCTCCTTCATGGTAAGGAGGTGTGTGTTGGTGGATCCTCCCTCATGGTAAGGAGGTGTGTGTTGGTGCATCCTCCTTCATGGTAAGGAGGTGTGTGTTGGTGGATCCTCCCTCATGGTAAGGAGGTGTGTGTTGGTGGAACCTCCCTCATGGTAAAGAGGTGTGTGTTGGTGAATCCTCCTTCATGGTAAAGAGGTGTGTGTTGGTGGATCCTCCCTCTTGGTAAGGAGGTGTGTGTTGGTGGATCCTCCATCATGGTAAGGAGGTGTGTGTTGGTGGATCCTCCCTCATGGTAAGGAGGTGTGTGTTGGTGGATCCTCCTTCATGGTAAAGAGGTGTGTGTTGGTGAATCCTCCTTCATGGTAAAGAGGTGTGTGTTGGTGGATCCTCCCTCTTGGTAAGGAGGTGTGTGTTGGTGGATCCTCCATCATGGTAAGGAGGTGTGTGTTGGTGGATCCTCCCTCTTGGTAAGGAGGTGTGTGTTGGTGAATCCTCCCTCATGGTAAAGAGGTGTGTGTTGGTGGATCCTCCCTCATGGTAAAGAGGTGTGCGTTGGTGGATCCTCCATCATGGTAAGGAGGTGTGTGTTGGTGGATCCTCCCTCTTGGTAAGGAGGTGTGTGTTGGTGAATCCTCCCTCATGGTAAGGAGGTGTGTGTTGGTGGATCCTCCTTCATGGTAAGGAGGTGTGTGTTGGTGGATCCTCCTTCATGGTAAGGAGGTGTGTGTTGGTGGATCCTCCCTCATGGTAAGGAGGTGTGTGTTGGTGGATCCTCCCTCATGGTAAGGAGGTGTGTGTTGGTGGATCCTCCCTCATGGTAAAGAGGTGTGTGTTGGTGGATCCTCCTTCATGCTAAGGAGGTGTGTGTTGGTGGATCCTCCTTCATGGTAAAGAGGTGTGCGTTGGTGGATCCTCCATCATGGTAAGGAGGTGTGTGTTGGTGGATCCTCCCTCATGGTAAGGAGGTGTGTGTTGGTGGATCCTCCCTCATGGTAAGGAGGTGTGTGTTGGTGGATCCTCCCTCATGGTAAGGAGGTGTGTGTTGGTGGATCCTCCCTCATGGTAAGGAGGTGTATGTTGGTGGATCCTCCTCCTCTACTCACCTTCCTCTGGAAGACGAGTCCAAACTCCCTCAGGTGCTGCAGGAAGGTGAGTAACGACTCGCTCATGCCCTCCACCGAGTAATCCTAAAACACAGAACAACAAGCTCCTCTTTTCAGACCGCTGAGTCATGTTGCTGTACAACACACACACACACAGACACAGACAAACACACAGACTTACTCTGCCAAGAGTGGAGAAACTGAGCTGGAACAAGAAGGACAAGATCTCCACCAGGTCCATCCCTCTGGACTGCAACAGACAAGACATGACAGGAGACATTGATGAAATAAACACGACTGATAGAACCCACCCCGATAGGAGAACCCACTCCGACAGCTCACACGGTAAACTCAGAAAATACACAGTATTCAACCAACCGCTCCACTGTATGGAGGACTCAAAATGTCTTGCGTATAAATAAATAAATGCTTAAATAAATGCATAAATAAAGGAATAACTCAACAGGACATCATTAAATAAATATATTTCTACATTTATGTTTCTATTTATGTGTCCACACGTATTTCTTCATTTATTGATGTGTGACATTTATGTGTCCGTATATTCAAATGAGCTGGGCGGTCCGAACCTCATTGTTGAACAGGATTGGTCAAGTCGGGGAGCAAGACAGAAGCAATCGATCCCTAGCACTTGGCCCTGTAGACGAACAGCGTTTATTATGCGTTCTTGTCTGTACATTCTAAATACTACTGTTGTTGAGTCACGGGATGTAATTTAAGGATATTTTCAGCCGAGAAGTTAGTAGTTTAAGCATCAAATCTGTGGTCGGTTTATCGAGATTCTCTCACACACAAGGTTGAGATCACATGTCCCTCAGTCCGCCACACGACCCTCCACCTCGTCAAGGAAAGTATTTTTACACTGTTAAGTATTTTACAGTGAATAATTGGAGTAAATTCATGAGCAAGAACAGTTGATATGGTGACGTCACAAGACAAGAAAGACTGTCCTGCGTCCTCGAGAGTCTGGACTCCCAAGACCAGACTCCCAAGACCAGACTCACAAGACCTGACTCACAAGACCAGACCCCCAAGACCAGACTCCCAAGACCAGACTCACAAGACCAGACCCCAGAAGAACACGAGTCTGTACTCAGTGTTCTTGGAATTGATAAACGGCTGAAGTCAGAAAGCTGTCTCGGCTAACTTCTGCTAACGGTTAGCTGAGCGAGCTTCAGCTTCATGTGCCAGGCAGAAGTAGTCGAGCACAACACACCAGGTGCATCACACTCCTGTGACCAATCATGCTTCAGACAGAGGTTTGGACCGCCCAGCTCATTTGAATATACGGACACGTAAATGTCACACATAAATACATGAAGAAATACGTGTGGACACATAAATAGAGAAATAAATAAATGAAGAAATACAGAAATACATTTATTTAATGATGTTGAGGTATAACTAATAGGTCACTGTAACCGCTTCACATTCTGCTGAGGTCAAACAAGCAGGTACCTGAGCCGTGTTGAGGTACTGCAGGGTGAAGTACCACAGCTGTGAGGCCGTGTCCAGGAGGAGGAACTGGAAACCAGCGGACGTGATGTAGGGCGCCTCCCCGGCCTCACTGACAGACGAGCAGAGGACAACATGGGGGACAGCACAACACCTCCGGGCCTCCGACACGACCACCATGCAACCCACAGGTCAGTGACCTTTCATTTTGCATTCTTCCGTCTGGATTCCCCATAATTCTACAGAAATGAAGGCGGATGTGTCTTTGGGGGACTTTGTCATTACGGATGTACGAGAAGCTTCTCCATGTGAGGAGTAGGACCGTTACAAGATGCATTCATAGATGATGGTAGAGCTGCAGAGAATGAGTGTGGTGCCTGGGTTAGGCTCAGCTGGAGGGGCGTGGTTAGGCTCAGCTGGAGGGAAATGGGGCGTGGCTAGGCTCAGCTGGAGGAGAGTAGGGGCGTGGTTAGGCTCAGCAGGAGGAGAGTAGGGGCGTGGTTAGGCTCAGCAGGAGGAGAGTAGGGGCGTGGTTATGCTCAGCAGGAGGAGAGTAGGGGCGTGGCTAGGCTCAGCTGGAGGAGAGTAGGGGCGTGGCTAGGCTCAGCTGGAGGGAAATGGTTAGGCTCAGCTGGAGGAGAGTAGGGGCGTGGCTAGGCTCAGCTGGAGGAGTAGGGGCGTAGTTAGGCTCAGCTGGAGGAGAGTAGGGGCGTGGTTAGGCTAAGATGGAAGAGAGTAGGGGCGTGGCTAGACTCAGCTGGAGGAGAGTAGGGGCGTGGCTAGGCTCAGCTGGAGGGAAATGGTTAGGCTCAGCTGGAGGAGAGTAGGGGCGTGGCTAGGCTCAGCTGGAGGAGTAGGGGCGTAGTTAGGCTCAGCTGGAGGAGAGTAGGGGCGTGGTTAAGCTAAGATGGAAGAGAGTAGGGGCGTGGCTAGACTCAGCTGGAGGAGAGTAGGGGCGTGGCTAGGCTCAGCAGGAGGAGAGTAGGGGCGTGGTTAGGCTCAGCAGGAGGAGAGTAGGGGCGTGGTTAGGCTAAACTGGAGGAGAGTAAGGCCGTGGCTAGGCTAAACTGGAGGAGAGTAGGGCCGTGGCTAGGCTCAGCTGGAGGGGCGTGGTTAGGCTCAGCTGGAGGGAAATGTGGCGTGGCTAGGCTCAGCTGGAGGAGATTAGGGGCGTGGTTAGGCTCAGCAGGAGGAGAGTAGGGGTGTGGCTAGGCTCAGCTGGAGGGAAATGGTTAGGCTCAGCTGGAGGAGAGTAGGGGTGTGGCTAGGCTCAGCTGGAGGAGAGTAGGGGCGTGGCTAGGCTCAGCAGGAGGAGAGTAGGGGCGTGGCTAGGCTCAGCTGGAGGAGAGTAGGGGCGTGGCTAGGTTCAGCTGGAGAGGCATGGTTAGGCTCAGCTCGAAGGGAGTGGGGGTTGTTAAGCTCAGCTGGAGAAGAGTGGTTTAGGGAGCAGGTGCCGGGAAGAGGCCTAATTGGCCTCAGCTGCGGGGATCAGGTGATTGCGTCTCTTCCCTCTGAGGTTCGGTCGGGATGGAGGACAGTCCGCTGCGTAATGAAGGACACGACAGGGTCGACCCGGAGTGTGACAGCTAGCAACGCGTTACAATGATCACACATCTTATGTATTCCCTCTGATCTGGCTGTACATGGAGAGGTGGGCGGGGCATCATGTGGAGCGCTGTGAGGCTGGAGCGAGTGACAGAGTCATCGTGCCACTGCTCTCGAGCTCTTCAGCTCGGTCCCGTTTCATATTGAATGAAAATGTACGAACTTCATCTCAAATTCTTTCACCCAAAAGTGACACATATTGTTTAAAAAGACTTATAAAAAGCTTGACGCTAACCATGTCCTCCACATGGCTCATCAGAGCATATATTAAATGGCTCTGTTGTTAAACTAATTCATGGAGCTGTTGTTCCTTATCCAGCCAGTTTCAGCCACATCAGAAGGAGAAATGAGAAGCTTTTAAAACTCGGAAGTTCTTCAGCGTTATCAACATGTAAAATGACAGAAAACGGACAGAATATGAACGTAACATAGAGACTCGTACACGAACTGAGTGGCCATTTGACAGTGAAGACATGAGGGGGCGTGTACCTTTTCATGAGGCCTGCCTGCACCAGCAGCTGAGCCAGGTCCTGACTGACCGCGGCGCAGGGGGAGCCCACCATGAACTGCAGGACCACCTCCCAGCGCTCCATGGCGTAGCGGTCCAGACTCTCGATGTCCCGCGCGTGGCGGTCCGGACCCAGAGAGCTGCCCTCGTCGGCCCAGGCTTTGCCCCTGTGTGCAAACGGCATCGTCCACCTAAAGCTACACAGACTCGGCTTCTCCTGTGGCGGGAGACGCCGAGCCCTCGCTTGATCCACGTCGAGCGCGGGAACATTTCGCCTGGTTTGACATGTCGTAGGTCAAGCTCAGCAGACAGGTGAGTGGTAGGCGGTCACCTACCCGCCCAGCAGCGCTATCCTCAGGTTGTCTTTGAACACTGGGTTGAGGATGTACCCCTGCAGACCGCCCTGCAGCTGCTGGCTGTGCCAGAGGCGGAGTCCTGTCAGCACCAACACACACGCATCGTGATCCCTGGGGGCGAAACGAAGTGCGTCTCATCTCATGCAGCTGGACCATCAACACCTTTGGGGCAAAGTCCTTTCCAGAAGTAAAACTCTGCTCCACCAGCTGCTCGTGCTGAAGACGCCCCGACACACCAGACTTACTTCTGACTTTCTATTTTCACCCACAGCGCCAGAGCCGCCTGGGGGAGCGGCTGGTCCAGGAACAGCATCCGCATCACGTAGTTCTTGGCCAGCGAGGGGAGCTCCCTGTGGAGGAGACGACCCATTAGCCTGGGAGTCACGTGTCCGTGACGTCATGACGGCTCACAGCATACCTGTAGACAGCCAGGCAGGTGGCCGGGTGGTTGTACAGTCGGTCCAAGACCTCCGGACTCAGCTCCCTCAGGTACTCGTGGAGGTTCTTACACTGCAGCTGGACGCGGAGCTTCATGGTCTACGGGAGGAAGAGGAGCGTCTTCAGCTCGCTGCTCCCACGGGACGTGGCGGTCAGCCTTCTGTTCGGCTCACCGATGCGACGGCGACACGTTATCAGGTTAACGGCTCATTCAGAATGATACGGTAGTCCAAACACTCACACAACGACGTAGCTTACGTGAGATAACTTACGTTACCGGGGGCAGAAGTCTGGAGATACGCGGATTAGCATGTGTGTCCGGTGTGTTATTCACCGCGAGGACGACAGTAGACTCGTTTTAAAGTAGAAAGTATCTACATTGTTGTCTTTCTTTGTGCGGCCATGTTTCCAGGTCATGTGACCGTCATAGCAGCGACCCTATTGGTCATGTTCTTCTTCTGCTACTTTCAATGCCACCGTGGAACAACTTGGAGGGCGCAGTAGCGACACCTGCTGGGCCGAGAAGGAAGCGCGTGGGCATTCATAAAGAAAAGTGAACACGTCTTTTCGTCGTCCATCATTTCAGACTCAATCCCGATGTTGTCTCCATAGAACTAAACTACTCAACAACGTTGCCCACACACACACATGCTGAGTGAGACGAGAAGAGCCCAGCGTTGTCCTGTGGGCCGATGCGGTGGCAGTGGTTGGTTCCGAGGTCATTCTTGAAGATGCGTCGCAGCAGTATGAGGACCCAGTCCTCATGATGTCTGTTGTGTAGACTTTTAAAAGCATAATCCACATATTCATCGACAGATTATTCAACATGACCAGAACAACTAGTTGAAAAGAACTTGTGGAACACAAATGGATTTCAGAAAGACACTTCTGTTTGTCGTTGTTGGATCGGTTCCTCCACACATACACACAGAGAATGTCCAGCGCTCTTCTGCTCGGCCGGTGGGGCAGGTCATCACGTCCAGGAGGCAGTTCTACACTAGTCAGGACATCATGATTCATTCTACTGCTCACCTGTTGTTCTGGGAAGTTGATTTACCTCAAAGAAATGACGTGCTGATAGACAGATGTCTCTGTCAAAGTCTATGAGAAAGTCATGTTGGGCCTCATCTGACAGACCCGGATGTTGTAATCACACGGTTTGGCCACTGTCAGAACACCCGGAGCAACAAGGAGCGCTGGAGAAATGAACATTTACATGAGGTGGAATATTTCTATTTCATCATCTGCATCAACGGATGCCTAAATATATTAAATCAGAGGATGAAAGGAGTAACTCCAAAACCTCAATGAACTCTGCCAGATCAAACACTCATCACACCGTGGAATTCCTTCAATGTAAAATGCAAAGCAGCATCAAAACCCTGCTGCACCGTGAGGTCGGCTGTCTCGTCTTCCTTTCCTCACCTTTTGGAAGAGCCAAACGCATGATTTCAATTGTTATAATAATATAGTTTAAAAAGGTAACTGAAGATAAATCTTTTTCATTATGATTTGAAAGAATGTTTATGTTAACATCTATAATTTAGTATTGTATTTAAAAGCTGAATAATGTGTCTGAATGTAAGCTTCCAATCAGATGACGTCACGTCAGGAGAACAGCTGCGTGGGACTGTCGTCGTGTTTGAGCTGTTGTTGGAAGCGACATCGTTTTTTGACCGTGTGAACATGTACTCTACGTTTTTTAGTAAACATCATTTTGAATAGAGAACTACTCGTCTCACTCGCGTGTCGATTCATAGCTTTTAAGACTGATCTCAAAAGTGTGGTACAGAAGCCCCAGAAGTATGCGGAGCTGCAGCTTTCACAACTCCACCTGTCCCAGTGCTGACGTCCCAGCCCACGCAGTGACCACGCGTGTTCCACAGCACTCAGCAGGCAGGACAATGCAGAGGAATGTTGTTTGTTGGCCATTAAATGATGAGAACTGAATTCTCAGAAGCCGACAGCGCGTTCCTCGGTCTGATCACAGGCCGAAGTCTCAGCTCAAAGGACTTCTCAAACACTTTATTCAGGATGACAAGTCACAGGCGACAGCCGGTACAAAGGGTCAATGACTTGTATAGATTTGCCACGCTGCACATCAGCCTTCTTCTCTGAAGGTCGGTGGCACAGGGGGGGGGGCCTCTGGTGGCCAGACCACGCACTACACGCTACACACTAGCTCCGCCCACCTCCAGTCCTTATCCAAAGCCGAGGGGTCGGGCCATTGTTCGATTCACAACCCGTGTGTTGGGGAAGCGTCCGACTGTCGGGCTCCAATGGCCGAAGCATGGAGAGGTGAGCTGGACCTCCTCTTAGGAGTCTTCCTTCTCTTGATACCTGGAACACGCATCATGTTGATCAGCAACAGACCACACAGCAGCACATGTTCACTGCCACCATCGTGCTCACCTGCAGTGGATACAGGTGAAGAAGACGGTCTGCCCTTCATCTGCAGACCTCATCTGCCTGGTGTGGTAAACCATGCCCTCTCTGTTGCAGCGGGAGCAGCGCCTGTCGATCTGTGGGGAGCAGGCGGTGAGCAGAGCCCCGTCACAGCCAGCGGTCAGCCAGCGGTCAGCCAGCGGCCGGTCTTACCACAGGCCCCTTCAGCTCAGAGTCCTCCTCGTCCTCCAGGGCCACGGACAGACGCTCCTCTGGGTTGAACAGCACCGTGGAGCGGACCTCCTGGCCGGAGAACTCTGGAGGATCAGAGACACGTCAGGAGGATCGACGGGGCGTCGCTCCAAGAACAATGGTTCAGATCCATGGTTCACATCTGGGATATGTTGGTGAATAACTGGCCACAGGGAGCTGACGACTTATAGTTTACTACTACTTATATAGTATACTATATACTACTATTCATAGTTTACTGTAGGACTATTTAGGGCACCCCGGTCATTGTTTCTGCGGTGCAACCACATGTTGGTACCGGGCCGGACGTGGGAGGGTTTTTTAAATAATAATTATTTTTCACTGCAGATGGAATCCAAGTTGTTTAGATCTTTCCAAACAGACATGCTCCTAAATGTCTGTCTTTAGCCGTGGTGCTGATGTCGGGCTGAACCCCCAGTGGATCTGAGAGCCGCTGGAGGCCTCCAGCCGTGTGCGTGTGCGTGTGCGTGTGTACCTGCGACCGGGATGCAGAAGGAGCAGCGGGGGCAGCGCACCGTGTCCTGCGCTCCGGGGAGAGGGAGCACGGTCCCACACTCACAGCAGAAGTTGGGATCACCACCAAAACACGCCATCTGTGTGAGGACAGCAGGAGGCGGGTCACCGCAGCAGGACTCACACATGGCACAGGCCACACTTTAACAAGCTCAGCAGGCGAGTTAGTCCATGTGGACTCATGTGTTATAGTTGTCCTGTGACTTCACTTGTTTACATTTAGGGGAGGAGTCACATTTAGAACGGCCTTATTTCTGTGTAGTTGTAATACGTAACGCTCGATTGTAGACTATTAGTCTCAGGTTTGGTTGATAATAACAAAGCATATTTATATAGCGTTAACATATCAAAACGAGAAGTAATATTTCACAGCAGAACAAAGGATACTATTCAATGCTGCTACACGCACATTTCTACATACATATATATTTACAAACATGAAGAAATCCGAACGTGGTCTGTAAACTACAAGTAGCCTACAAATCGGAAGTAACAGGGAGTGTGTTTCTGAGTGTTCTCTGAAGGCAGCGTGGAGCGTCTCCCACCGTGACGTCACTCACCGTTACGTCACTCACCGGCTTCAACCACACGAGCTTTCCGCGAGAAGAACAGGCGTCTAGAGAACAGGCGTCTAAAGGCGTCTAGAGAACAGGCGTCTAAAGGCGTCTAGAGAACAGGCGTCTAGAGGCGTCTAGAGGCGTCTAGAGAACAGGCGTCTAAAGGCGTCTAGAGAACAGGCGTCTAAAGGCGTCTAGAGAACAGGCGTCTAAAGGCGTCTAGAGAACAGGCGTCTAAAGGCGTCTAGAGAACAGGCGTCTAAAGGAGTATAGAGAACAGGCGTCTAGAGAACATGCGTCTAAAGGAGTATAGAGAACAGGCGTCTAGAGAACATGCGTCTAAAGGAGTATAGAGAACAGGCGTCTAACGGCGTCTAAAGATCAGCAGGTGTCTCCGGCTGCGCTGCTGCCGTAAGTTTGGTGGGTCCTTCGACTCCTCCAGTCGCATGCTGAGACGTCATCGAGCGCGAGCGGGCTGTCCACTGGACGCGACAGCTCAGCCCCGTGACTCAGGACCCCGCCGACATGCTCTCTGTCAGGATAAGACAAGCTGGATCTTATCTGCGGAGAATTACCTTCTTGATCAGAAACATACCGTATAAGACATTTAAAACATATATTTGTGAATTAAGGGACGTCAGGGGAGTCTCAAAACCACACACATGCCGTGAAGATCACACGTCGCACTGGCAATCCTATTTTAACTGCCACTTCAGGAGAGACTGAGTTACGAGGATTAGTTTGCATTGTCCAGGACAGTTCAGTGCAATAGCTGTTATTTCTGTAAGTCCACGTCCAGCAACCTAACGTTAGTTTCATTCATTAGGAGGATGAAATCAGGCATGTTGGTGGCCACCTTGAAACAATGTGAAAAGAAAGGACCCACAGTTGGAAAGCTTGGAGGAAGCTAGGAACTGATTGACCTTGAGTGGAACCAGAAAGGAAGACATCAGACATCTTGTTTCAAAAAGATGCAGAAAAGCTGGTTACTTCGAGACCGGATTACTGCAACTCCTTATGATCAGGCTGCTCTATAAGTCTCTGAGGTCAACTCCTTCTTATCAGGCTGCTCTATAAGTCTCTGAGGTCAACTCCTTATGATCAGGCTGCTCTATAAGTCTCTGAGGTCAACTCCTTCTTATCAGGCTGCTCTATAAGTCTCTGAGGTCAACTCCTTCTTATCAGGCTGCTCTATAAGTCTCTGAGGTCAACTCCTTATGATCAGGCTGCTCTATAAGTCTCTGAGGTCAACTCCTTCTTATCAGGCTGCTCTATAAGTCTCTGAGGTCAACTCCTTATGATCAGGCTGCTCTATAAGTCTCTGAGGTCAACTCCTTATGATCAGGCTGCTCTATAAGTCTCTGAGGTCAACTCCTTATTATCAGGCTGCTCTATAAGTCTCTGAGGTCAACTCCTTATGATCAGGCTGCTCTATAAGTCTCTGAGGTCAACTCCTTATCAGGCTGCTCTATAAGTCTCTGAGGTCAACTCCTTATGATCAGGCTGCTCTATAAGTCTCTGAGGTCAACTCCTTATGATCAGGCTGCTCTATAAGTCTCTGAGGTCAACTCCTTATCAGGCTGCTCTATAAGTCTCTGAGGTCAACCCCTTATCAGGCTGCTCTATAAGTCTCTGAGGTCAACTCCTTATCAGGCTGCTCTATAAGTCTCTTAGGTCAACTCCCACATCAGGCTGCTCTATAAGCCTCTACGGTCAACTCCTTATTATCAGGCTGCTCTATAAGTCTCTTTGGTCAACTCCTTATGATCAGGCTGCTCTATAAGTCTCTTAGGTCAACTCCTTATTATCAGGCTGCTCTATAAGTCTCTTAAGTCAACTCCTTATGATCAGGCTGCTCTATAAGTCTCTTAGGTCAACTCCTTATTATCAGGCTGCTCTATAAGTCTCTTAGGTCAACTCCTTATGATCAGGCTGCTCTATAAGTCTCTTAGGTCAACACCTTATTACCAGGCTGCTCTATAAGTCTCTTAGGTCAACTCCTTATCAGGCTGCTCTATAAGTCTCTTAGGTCAACTCCTTATTAGCAGGCTGCTCTATAAGTCTCTTAAGTCAACTCCTTTTGATCAGGCTGCTCTATAAGTCTCTAAGTCAACTCCTTATGATCAGGCTGCTCTATAAGTCTCTAGGTCAACCCTTATTATCAGGCTGCTCTATAAGTCTCTTAGGTCAACTCCCATGATCAGGCTGCTCTATAAGTCTCTGAAGGCAACTCCTTATTATCAGGCTGCTCTATAAGTCTCTTAGGTCAACTCCTTATGATCAGGCTGCTCTATAAGTCTTAGGTCAACCCCTTATCAGGCTGCTCTATAAGTCCTTAGGTCAACCCCCATGATCAGGCTGCTCTATAAGTCTCTTAGGTCAACTCCTTATGATCAGGCTGCTCTATAAGTCTCTTAGGTCAACTCCTTATTAGCAGGATGTTCTATACTCTATAAGTCTCTAAGTCAACTCCTTATGATCAGGCTGCTCTATAAGTCTCTTAAGTCAACTCCTTATTATCAGGCTGCTCTATAAGTCTCTTAGGTCAACTCCTTATGATCAGGCTGCTCTATAAGTCTCTTAGGTCAACTCCTTATTAGCAGGCTGCTCTATAAGTCTCTTAGGTCAACTCCTTATGATCAGGCTGCTCTATAAGTCTCTTAAGTCAACTTATTATCAGGCTGCTCTATAAGTCTCTTAAGTCAACTCCTTATGATCAGGCTGCTCTATAAGTCTCTTAGGTCATCTCCTTATTATCAGGCTGCTCTATAAGTCTCTTAAGTCAACTCCGCATTATCAGGCTGCTCCATAAGTCTCTTAGGTCAACTTATGATCAGGCTGCTCTATAAGTCTCTTTGGTCAACTCCTTATTATCAGGCTGCTCTATAAGTCTCTTAAGTCAACTCCTTATGATCAGGCTGCTCTATAAGTCTCTTAGGTCAACTCCTTATTATCAGTCTGCTCTATAAGTCGCTTAGGTCAACTCCTTTATCAGGCTGCTCTATAAGTCTCTTAGGTCAACTCCTTATTATCAGGCTGCTCTATAAGTCTCTTAGGTCAACTCCTTATTATCAGGCTGCTCTATAAGTCTCTTAGGTCAACTCCTTATTATCAGGCTGCTCTATAAGTCTCTTAGGTCAACTCCTTATTATCAGGCTGCTCTATAAGTCTCTTAGGTCAACTCCTTATGATCAGGCTGCTCTATAAGTCTCTTAGGTCAACTCCTTATTATCAGGCTGCTCTATAAGTCTCTTAGGTCAACTCCTTATTATCAGGCTGCTCTATAAGTCTCTTAGGTCAACTCCTTATTATCAGGCTGCTCTATAAGTCTCTTAGGTCAACTCCTTATGATCAGGCTGCTCTATAAGTCTCTTAGGTCAACTCCTTATTATCAGGCTGCTCTATAAGTCTCTTAGGTCAACTCCTTATGATCAGGCTGCTCTATAAGTCTCTTAGGTCAACTCCTTATGATCAGGCTGCTCTATAAGTCTCTTAGGTCAACCCCTTATTATCAGTCTGCTCTATAAGTCGCTTAGGTCAACTCCTTTATCAGGCTGCTCTATAAGTCTCTTAGGTCAACTCCTTATTATCAGGCTGCTCTATAAGTCGCTTAGGTCAACTCCTTTATCAGGCTGCTCTATAAGTCTCTTAGGTCAACTGCTTATTATCAGGCTGCTCTATAAGTCTCTTCGGTCAACTCCTTATTATCAGGCTGCTCTATAAGTCTCTTAGGTCAACTCCTTATTATCAGGCTGCTCTATAAGTCTCTTAGGTCAACTCCTTATGATCAGGCTGCTCTATAAGTCTCTTAGGTCAACCTTATTATCAGGCTGCTCTATAAGTCTCTTAGGTCAACTCCTTATGATCAGGCTGCTCTATAAGTCTCTTAGGTCAACTCCTTATTATCAGGCTGCTCTATAAGTCTCTTAGGTCAACTCCTTATGATCAGGCTGCTCTATAAGTCTCTTAGGTCAACTCCTTATTATCAGGCTGCTCTATAAGTCTCTTAGGTCAACTCCTTATTATCAGGCTGCTCTATAAGTCTCTTAGGTCAACTCCTTATTATCAGGCTGCTCTATAAGTCTCTTAGGTCAACTCCTTATTATCAGGCTGCTCTATAAGTCTCTTAGGTCAACTCCTTATGATCAGGCTGCTCTATAAGTCTCTTCAGTCAACTCCTTATTATCAGGCTGCTCGATAAGTCTCTTAGGTCAACTCCTTATGATCAGGCTGCTCTATAAGTCTCTTAGGTCAACTCCTTATTATCAGGCTGCTCTATAAGTCTCTTAAGTCAATCCGCATTATCAGGCTGCTCTATAAGTCTTTTAGGTCAACCCCTTTTGACCAGGCTGCTCTATAAGTCTCTTAAGTCAACTCCTTATGATCAGGCTGCTCTATAAGTCTCTTAGGTCAAACCCTTATTATCAGGTTGCTCTATAAGTCTCTATAGTCAACTCCTTATTATCAGGCTGCTCTATAAGTCTCTTAGGTCAACTCCTTATTATCAGGCTGCTCTATAAGTCTCTTAGGTCAACTCCTTATTATCAGGCTGCTCTATAAGTCTATAGTCAACTCCTTATGATCAGGCTGCTCTATAAGTCTCTAGGTCAACTCCTTATTATCAGGCTGCTCTATAAGTCTCTTAGGTCAACTCCTTATTATCAGGCTGCTCTATAAGTCTCTTAGGTCAACTCCTTATTATCAGGCTGCTCTATAAGTCTCTTAGGTCAACTCCTTATTATCAGGCTGCTCTATAAGTCTCTAGTTACAACTCCTTGTTATCAGGCTGCTCTATACGTCTCTTAAGTCAACCCCATTATCAGGCTGCTCTATAAGTCTCTAGGTCAACTCCTTATTATCAGGCTGCTCTATAAGTCTCTTAGGTCAACTCCTTATTATCAGGCTGCTCTATAAGTCTCTAGGTCAACTCCCATTATCAGGCTGCTCTATAAGTCTCTTAGGTCAACTCCTTATTATCAGGCTGCTCTATAAGTCTCTTAGGTCAACCCCATTATCAGGCTGCTCTATAAGTCTCTTAGGTCAACTCCTTATTATCAGGCTGCTCTATAAGTCTCTTAGGTCAACTCCTTATTATCAGGCTGCTCTATAAGTCTCTTAGGTCAACTCCTTATTATCAGGCTGCTCTATAAGTCTCTTAGGTCAACTCCTTATGATCAGGCTGCTCTATAAGTCTCTTAGGTCAACTCCCTATTATCAGGCTGCTCTATAAGTCTCTTAGGTCAACTCCTTATTATCAGGCTGCTCTATAAGTCTCTAAGTCAACTCCTTATTATCAGGCTGCTCTATAAGTCTCTTAGGTCAACTCCTTATGATCAGGCTGCTCTATAAGTCTCTTAGGTCAACTCATTATCAGGCTGCTCTATAAGTCTCTTAGGTCAACTCCTTATTATCAGGCTGCTCTATAAGTCTCTTAGGTCAACTCCTTATTATCAGGCTGCTCTATAAGTCTCTTAGGTCAACTCCTTATTATCAGGCTGCTCTATAAGTCTCTTAGGTCAACTCCTTATTATCAGGCTGCTCTATAAGTCTCTTAGGTCAACTCCTTATTATCAGGCTGCTCTATAAGTCTCTTAGGTCAACTCCTTATTATCAGGCTGCTCTATAAGTCTCTTAGGTCAACTCCTTATTATCAGGCTGCTCTATAAGTCTCTTAGGTCAACTCCTTATTATCAGGCTGCTCTATAAGTCTCTTAGGTCAACTCCCTATTATCAGGCTACTCTATATGTCTCTTAAGTCAACTCCTTATTATCAGGCTGCTCTATAAGTCTCGTAAGTCAACTCCTTATTATCAGGCTGCTCTATAAGTCTCTAAGTCAACTCCTTATTATCAGGCTGCTCTATAAGTCTCTTAGGTCAACTCCTTATTATCAGGCTGCTCTATAAGTCTCTTAGGTCAACTCCTTATCAGGCTGCTCTATAAGTCTCTTAGGTCAACTCCTTATTATCAGGTTGCTCTATAAGTCTCTTAAGTAAACTCCTTATCAGGCTGCTCTATAAGTCTTAAGTCAACTCCTTATTATCAGGCTGCTCTATAAGTCTCTTAGGTCAACTCCTTATTATCAGGCTGCTCTATAAGTCTCTTAGGTCAACTCCTTATTATCAGGCTGCTCTATAAGTCTCTTAGGTCAACTCCTTGTTATCAGGCTGCTCTATAAGTCTCTCAAGTCAACTCCTTATGATCAGGCTGCTCTATAAGTCTCTTAGGTCAACTCCTTAATATCAGGCTGCTCCATAAGTCTCTTAGGTCAACTCCTTATTATCAGGCTGCTCTATAAGTCTCTTAGGTCAACTCCTTATTATCAGGCTGCTCTATAAGTCTCTTAGGTCAACTCCTTATTATCAGGCTGCTCTATAAGTCTCTAAGTCAACTCCTTATTATCAGGCTGCTCTATAAGTCTCTTAGGTCAACTCCTTATTATCAGGCTGCTCTATAAGTCTCTTAGGTCAACTCCTTATTATCAGGCTGCTCTATAAGTCTCTTAGGTCAACTCCTTATTATCAGGCTGCTCTATAAGTCTCTTAGGTCAACTCCTTATTATCAGGCTGCTCTATAAGTCTCTTAGGTCAACTCCTTATTATCAGGCTGCTCTATAAGTCTCTTAGGTCAACTCCTTATGATCAGGCTGCTCTATAAGTCTCTTAGGTCAACTCCTTATTATCAGGCTGCTCTATAAGTCTCTTAGGTCAACTCCTTATTATCAGGCTGCTCTATAAGTCTCTTAGGTCAACTCCTTATTATCAGGCTGCTCTATAAGTCTCTTAGGTCAACTTATTATCAGGCTGCTCTATAAGTCTCTTAGGTCAACTCCTTATTATCAGGCTGCTCTATAAGTCTCTTAGGTCAACTCCTTATTATCAGGCTGCTCTATAAGTCTCTTAGGTCAACTCCTTATTATCAGGCTGCTCTATAAGTCTCTTAGGTCAACTCCTTATTATCAGGCTGCTCTATAAGTCTCTTAGGTCAACTCCTTATTATCAGGCTGCTCTATAAGTCCCTTAGGTCAACTCCTTATTATCAGGCTGCTCTATAAGTCTCTTAGGTCAACTCCTTATTATCAGGCTGCTCTATAAGTCTCTTAGGTCAACTCCTTATTATCAGGCTGCTCTATAAGTCTCTTAGGTCAACTCCTTATGATCAGGCTGCTCTATAAGTCGCTTAAGTCAACTCATTATAATGCTGCTCTATAAGTCAACTCCTTATCAGGCTGCTCTATAAGTCTCTTCGGTCAACTCCTTATTATCAGGCTGCTCTATAAGTCTCTATTGTCAACTCCTTATGATCAGGCTGCTCTATAAGTCTCTTAGGTCAACTCCTTATTATCAGGCTGCTCTATAAGTCTCTTAGGTCAACTCCTTATTATCAGGCTGCTCTATAAGTCTCTTAGGTCAACTCATGATCAGGCTGCTCTATAAGTCTCTTAGGTCAACTCCTTATTATCAGGCTGCTCTATAAGTCTCTTAGGTCAACTCCTTATTATCAGGCTGCTCTATAAGTCTCTTAGGTCAACTCCTTATCAGGCTGCTCTATAAGTCTCTTAGGTCAACTTATTATCAGGCTGCTCTATAAGCCTCTACGGTCAACTCCTTATTATCAGGCTGCTCTATAAGTCTCTTAGGTCAACTCCTTATTATCAGGCTGCTCTATAAGTCTCTTAGGTCAACTCCTTATTATCAGGCTGCTCTATAAGTCTCTTAGGTCAACTCCTTATGATCAGGCTGCTCTATAAGTCTCTTAGGTCAACTCCTTATTATCAGGCTGCTCTATAAGTCTCTTAGGTCAACTCCTTATTATCAGGCTGCTCTATAAGTCTCTTAGGTCAACTCCTTATTATCAGGCTGCTCTATAAGTCTCTAAGTCAACTCCTTATTATCAGGCTGCTCTATAAGTCTCTTAGGTCAACTCCTTATTATCAGGCTGCTCTATAAGTCTCTTAGGTCAACTCCTTATTATCAGGCTGCTCTATAAGTCTCTTAGGTCAACTCCTTATTATCAGGCTGCTCTATAAGTCTCTTAGGTCAACTCCTTATTATCAGGCTGCTCTATAAGTCTCTTAGGTCAACTCCTTATTATCAGGCTGCTCTATAAGTCTCTTAGGTCAACTCCTTATTATCAGGCTGCTCTATAAGTCTCTTAGGTCAACTCCTTATTATCAGGCTGCTCTATAAGTCTCTTAGGTCAACTCCTTATTATCAGGCTGCTCTATAAGTCTCTTAGGTCAACTCCTTATTATCAGGCTGCTCTATAAGTCTCTTAGGTCAACTCCTTATTATCAGGCTGCTCTATAAGTCTCTTAGGTCAACTCCTTATTATCAGGCTGCTCTATAAGTCTCTTAGGTCAACTCCTTATTATCAGGCTGCTCTATAAGTCTCTTAGGTCAACTCCTTATTATCAGGCTGCTCTATAAGTCTCTTAGGTCAACTCCTTATTATCAGGCTGCTCTATAAGTCTCTTAGGTCAACTCCTTATTATCAGGCTGCTCTATAAGTCTCTTAGGTCAACTCCTTATTATCAGGCTGCTCTATAAGTCTCTTAGGTCAACTCCTTATTATCAGGCTGCTCTATAAGTCTCTTAGGTCAACTCCTTATTATCAGGCTGCTCTATAAGTCTCTTAGGTCAACTCCTTATTATCAGGCTGCTCTATAAGTCTCTTAGGTCAACTCCTTATTATCAGGCTGCTCTATAAGTCTCTTAGGTCAACTCCTTATTATCAGGCTGCTCTATAAGTCTCTTAGGTCAACTCCTTATTATCAGGCTGCTCTATAAGTCTCTTAGGTCAACTCCTTATTATCAGGCTGCTCTATAAGTCTCTTAGGTCAACTCCTTATTATCAGGCTGCTCTATAAGTCTCTTAGGTCAACTCCTTATGATCAGGCTGCTCTATAAGTCTCTAAGTCAACTCCTTATGATCAGGCTGCTCTATAAGTCTCTGAGATCAACTCCTTATGATCAGGCTGCTCTATAAGTCTCTTAGGTCAACTCCTTATTAGCAGGATGTTCTATACTCTATAAGTCTCTATAGTCAACTCCTTATTATCAGGCTGCTCTATATGTCTCTTAGGTCAACTCCTTATTATCAGGCTGCTCTATAAGTCTCTTGTCAACTCCTTATTATCAGTCTGCTCTATACGTCTCTTAGGTCAACTCCTTATTATCAGGCTGCTCTATAAGTCTCTTAAGTCAACTCCTTATTATCAGGCTGCTCTATAAGTATCTCTTCAACTCCTTATTATCAGGCTGCTCCATAAGTCTCTTAGGTCAACTCCTTATTATCAGGCTGCTCTATAAGTCTCTAGGTCAACTCCTTATTATCAGGCTGCTCTATAAGTCTCTTAGGTCAACTCCTTATCAGGCTGCTCTATAAGTCTCTTAGGTCAACTCCTTATTATCAGGCTGCTCTATAAGTCTCTTAGGTCAACTCCTTATCAGGCTGCTCTATAAGTCTCTTAGGTCAACTCCTTATTATCAGGCTGCTCTATAAGTCTCTTAGGTCAACTCCTTATTATCAGGCTGCTCTATAAGTCTCTTAGGTCAACTCCTTATTATCAGGCTGCTCTATAAGTCTCTAGGTCAACTCCTTATTATCAGGCTGCTCTATAAGTCTCTTAGGTCAACTCCTTACCAGGCTGCTCTATAAGTCTCTTAGGTCAACTCCTTATTATCAGGCTGCTCTATAAGTCTCTTAGGTCAACTCCTTATTATCAGGCTGCTCTATAAGTCTCTTAGGTCAACTCCTTATTATCAGGCTGCTCTATAAGTCTCTTAAGTCAACTCCTTATTATCAGGCTGCTCTATAAGTCAACTCCTTATTATCAGGCTGCTCTATAAGTCTCTTAGGTCAACTCCTTATTATCAGGCTGCTCTATAAGTCTCTTAGGTCAACTCCTTATTATCAGGCTGCTCTATAAGTCTCTTAGGTCAACTCCTTATGATCAGGCTGCTCTATAAGTCTCTTAGGTCAACTCCTTATTATCAGGCTGCTCTATAAGTCTCTTAGGTCAACTCCTTATTATCAGGCTGCTCTATAAGTCTCTTAGGTCAACTCCTTATTATCAGGCTGCTCTATAAGTCTCTAGTCAACTCCTTATTATCAGGCTGCTCTATAAGTCCTTAGGTCAACCCCATTATCAGGCTGCTCTATAAGTCTCTTAGGTCAACTCCTTATTATCAGGCTGCTCTATAAGTCTCTTAGGTCAACTCCTTATTATCAGGCTGCTCTATAAGTCTCTTAGGTCAACTCCTTATTATCAGGCTGCTCTATAAGTCTCTTAGGTCAACTCCTTATTATCAGGCTGCTCTATAAGTCTCTAGGTCAACTCCTTATGATCAGGCTGCTCTATAAGTCTCTTAGGTCAACTCCCATTATCAGGCTGCTCTATAAGTCTCTTAGTCAACTCCTTATTATCAGGCTGCTCTATAAGTCTCTTAGGTCAACTCCTTATTATCAGGCTGCTCTATAAGTCTCTTAGGTCAACTCCTTATTATCAGGCTGCTCTATAAGTCTCTATCGTCAACTCCTTATTATCAGGCTGCTCTATAAGTCTCTTAGGTCAACTCCTTATTATCAGGCTGCTCTATAAGTCTCTTAGGTCAACTCCTTATTATCAGGCTGCTCTATAAGTCTCTTAGGTCAACTCCATTATCAGGCTGCTCCATAAGTCTCTAGGTCAACTCCATTATCAGGCTGCTCTATAAGTCTCTTAGGTCAACTCCTTATTATCAGGCTGCTCTATAAGTCTCTTAGGTCAACTCCTTATTATCAGGCTGCTCTATAAGTCTCTTAGGTCAACTCCTTATTATCAGGCTGCTCTATAAGTCTCTTAGGTCAACTCCTTATTATCAGGCTGCTCTATAAGTCTCTTAGGTCAACTCCTTATTATCAGGCTGCTCTATAAGTCTCTTAGGTCAACCCCATTATCAGGCTGCTCTATAAGTCTCTTAGGTCAACTCCTTATTATCAGGCTGCTCTATAAGTCTCTTAGGTCAACTCCTTATTATCAGGCTGCTCTATAAGTCTCTTAGGTCAACTCCTTATTATCAGGCTGCTCTATAAGTCTCTTAGGTCAACTCCTTATTATCAGGCTGCTCTATAAGTCTCTTAGGTCAACTCCTTATTATCAGGCTGCTCTATAAGTCTCTTAGGTCAACTCCTTATTATCAGGCTGCTCTATAAGTCTCTTAGGTCAACTCCTTATTATCAGGCTGCTCTATAAGTCTCTTAGGTCAACTCCTTATTATCAGGCTGCTCTATAAGTCTCTTAGGTCAACTCCTTATTATCAGGCTGCTCTATAAGTCTCTTAGGTCAACTCCTTATTATCAGGCTGCTCTATAAGTCTCTTAGGTCAACTCCTTATTATCAGGCTGCTCTATAAGTCTCTTAGGTCAACTCCTTATTATCAGGCTGCTCTATAAGTCTCTTAGGTCAACTCCTTATTATCAGGCTGCTCTATAAGTCTCTGAGGTCAACTCCTTATTATCAGGCTGCTCTATAAGTCTCTTAGGTCAACTCCTTATTATCAGGCTGCTCTATAAGTCTCTTAGGTCAACTCCTTATTATCAGGCTGCTCTATAAGTCTCTTAGGTCAACTCCATTATCAGGCTGCTCTATAAGTCTCTTAGGTCAACTCCATTATCAGGCTGCTCTATAAGTCTCTAGGTCAACCCTTATTATCAGGCTGCTCTATAAGTCTCTTAGGTCAACTCCTTATTATCAGGCTGCTCTATAAGTCTCTTAGGTCAACTCCTTATTATCAGGCTGCTCTATAAGTCTCTTAGGTCAACTCCTTATGATCAGGCTGCTCTATAAGTCTCTTAGGTCAACTCCTTATTATCAGGCTGCTCTATAAGTCTCTTAGGTCAACTCCTTATTATCAGGCTGCTCTATAAGTCTCTTAGGTCAACTCCTTATTATCAGGCTGCTCTATAAGTCTCTTTGGTCAACTCCTTATTATCAGGCTGCTCTATAAGTCTCTTAGGTCAACTCCTTATTATCAGGCTGCTCTATAAGTCTCTTAGGTCAACTCCTTATTATCAGGCTGCTCTATAAGTCTCTTAGGTCAACTCCTTATTATCAGGCTGCTCTATAAGTCTCTTAGGTCAACTCCTTATGATCAGGCTGCTCTATAAGTCTCTTAGGTCAACTCCTTATTATCAGGCTGCTCTATAAGTCTCTTAGGTCAACTCCTTATTATCAGGCTGCTCTATAAGTCGTCAACCCCATTATCAGGCTGCTCTATAAGTCTCTTAGGTCAACTCCTTATGATCAGGCTGCTCTATAAGTCTACTCGGTCAACTCCTTATTATCAGGCTGCTCTAAGTCTTAGGTCAACCCCATGATCAGGCTGCTCTATAAGTCTTAGGTCAACCCCATTATCAGGCTGCTCTATAAGTCTCTTAGGTCAACCCTTATCAGGCTGCTCTATAAGTCTCTTAGGTCAACTCCTTATTATCAGGCTGCTCTATAAGTCTCTTTGGTCAACTCCTTATTATCAGGCTGCTCTATAAGTCTCTTTGGTCAACTCCTATTATCAGGCTGCTCTATAAGTCTCTTAGGTCAACTCTTATTATCAGGCTGCTCTATAAGTCTCTTAGGTCAACCCTTATTATCAGGCTGCTCTATAAGTCTCTTCGGTCAACTCCTTATTATCAGGCTGCTCTATAAGTCTTCGGTCAACTCCTTATTATCAGGCTGCTCTATAAGTCTTTGGTCAACTCCTTATTATCAGGCTGCTCTATAAGTCTCTTTGGTCAACTCCTTATTATCAGGCTGCTCTATAAGTCTCTTAGGTCAACTCCTTATTATCAGGCTGCTCTATAAGCCTCTACGGTCAACTCCTTATTATCAGGCTGCTCTATAAGTCTCTTTGGTCAACTCCTTATCAGGCTGCTCTATAAGTCTCTGAGGTCAACTCCTTATGATCAGGCTGCTCTATAAGTCTCTTAGGTCAACTCCTTATCAGGCTGCTCTATAAGTCTCTGAGGTCAACTCCTTATGATCAGGCTGCTCTATAAGTCTCTTAGGTCAACTCCTTATTATCAGGCTGCTCTATAAGTCTCTTAGGTCAACTCCTTATGATCAGGCTGCTCTATAAGTCTCTTAGGTCAACTCCTTATTATCAGGCTGCTCTATAAGTCTCTTAGGTCAACTCCTTATGATCAGGCTGCTCTATAAGTCTCTTAGGTCAACTCCTTATTATCAGGCTGCTCTATAAGTCTCTTAGGTCAACTCCTTATTATCAGGCTGCTCTATAAGTCTCTTAGGTCAACTCCTTATTATCAGGCTGCTCTATAAGTCTCTTAGGTCAACTCCTTATGATCAGGCTGCTCTATAAGTCTCTTAGGTCAACTCCTTATGATCAGGCTGCTCTATAAGTCTCTTAGGTCAACTCCTTATTATCAGGCTGCTCTATAAGTCGCTTAGGTCAACTCCTTTATCAGGCTGCTCTATAAGTCTCTTAGGTCAACTGCTTATTATCAGGCTGCTCTATAAGTCTCTTCGGTCAACTCCTTATGATCAGGCTGCTCTATAAGTGTTAAGTCAACTCCTTATTATCAGGCTGCTCTATAAGTCTCTTAGGTCAACTCCTTATTATCAGGCTGCTCTATAAGTCTCTTAGGTCAACTCCTTATTATCAGGCTGCTCTATAAGTCTCTTAGGTCAACTCCTTATCAGGCTGCTCTATAAGTCTCTTAGGTCAACTCCTTATCAGGCTGCTCTATAAGTCTCTTAGGTCAACTCCTTATTATCAGGCTGCTCTATAAGTCTCTTAGGTCAACTCCTTATTATCAGGCTGCTCTATAAGTCTCATAGGTCAACTCCTTATTATCAGGCTGCTCTATAAGTCTCTTAGGTCAACTCCTTATTATCAGGCTGCTCTATAAGTCTCTTAGGTCAACTCCTTATGATCAGGCTGCTCTATAAGTATCTTAGGTCAACTCATTATCAGGCTGCTCCATAAGTCTCTTAGGTCAACTCCTTATTATCAGGCTGCTCTATAAGTCTCTTAGGTCAACTCCTTATCAGGCTGCTCTATACGTCTCTTAAGTCAACTCCTTATGATCAGGCTGCTCTATAAGTCTCTTAGGTCAACTCCTTATTATCAGGCTGCTCTATAAGTCTCTTAGGTCAACTCCTTATGATCAGGCTGCTCTATAAGTCTCTTAGGTCAACTCCTTATTATCAGGCTGCTCTATAAGTCTCTTAGGTCAACTCCTTATGATCAGGCTGCTCTATAAGTCTCTTAGGTCAACTCCTTATTATCAGGCTGCTCTATAAGTCTCTTAGGTCAACTCCTTATGATCAGGCTGCTCTATAAGTCTCTTAGGTCAACTCATTATCAGACTGCTCTATAAGTCTCTGAGATCAACTCCTTATTATCAGGCTGCTCTATAAGTCTCTTAGGTCAACTCCTTATGATCAGGCTGCTCTATAAGTCTCTGAGGTCAACTCCTTATTATCAGGCTGCTCTATAAGTCTCTGAGGTCAACTCCTTATTATCAGGCTGCTCTATAAGTCTCTGAGGTCAACTCCTTATGATCAGGCTGCTCTATAAGTCTCTGAGGTCAACTCCTTATGATCAGGCTGCTCTATAAGTCTCTGAGGTCAACTCCTTATTATCAGGCTGCTCTATAAGTCTCTGAGGTCAACTCCTTATTATCAGGCTGCTCTATAAGTCTCTGAGGTCAACTCCTTATCAGGCTGCTCTATAAGTCTCTGAGGTCAACTCCTTATTATCAGGCTGCTCTATAAGTCTCTTAGGTCAACTCCTTATTATCAGGCTGCTCTATAAGTCTCTTAGGTCAACTCCTTATTATCAGGCTGCTCTATAAGTCTCTTAGGTCAACTCCATTATCAGGCTGCTCTATAAGTCTCTTAGGTCAACTCCTTATGATCAGGCTGCTCTATAAGTCTCTTAGGTCAACTCCTTATTATCAGGCTGCTCTATAAGTCTCTTAGGTCAACTCCTTATTATCAGGCTGCTCTATAAGTCTCTTAGGTCAACTCCTTATGATCAGGCTGCTCTATAAGTCTCTTAGGTCAACTCCTTATTATCAGGCTGCTCTATAAGTCTCTTAGGTCAACTCCTTATTATCAGGCTGCTCTATAAGTCTCTTAGGTCAACTCCTTATTATCAGGCTGCTCTATAAGTCTCTTAGGTCAACTCCTTATTATCAGGCTGCTCTATAAGTCTCTTAGGTCAACTCCTTATTATCAGGCTGCTCTATAAGTCTCTTAGGTCAACTCCTTATGATCAGGCTGCTCTATAAGTCTCTTAGGTCAACTCCTTATTATCAGGCTGTCATATTCATTGAATGTGTTGTTACTCTGTGATGATTCCTTCTGGTCACATGATATCTATTGTTCATCTGGTCACATGACATCTATTGTTCATCTGGTCACATGATATCTATTGTTCATCTGGTCACATGACATCTATTGTTCATCTGGTCACATGACATCTATTGTTCACCTGGTCACATGACATCTATTGTTCATCTGGTCACATGACATCTATTGTTCATCTGGTCACATGATATCTATTGTTCACCTGGTCACATGACATCTATTGTTCATCTGGTCACATGACATCTATTGTTCATCTGGTCACATGACATCTACTGTTCACCTGGTCACATGACATCTATTGTTCATCTGGTCACATGACATCTATTGTTCATCTGGTCACATGACATCTATTGTTCATCTGGTCACATGATATCTATTGTTCATCTGGTCACATGACATCTATTGTTCATCTGGTCACATGACATCTATTGTTCACCTGGTCACATGACATCTATTGATCATCTGGTCTCATGACATCTATTGTTCATCTAGTCACATGACATCTATTGATCCTCCTCTGGTCTCTCCTGAAGCTTTCTTCTCTTATTTATCCTGAAAGGGTTTTTTCTATTTCTTGGGAGTTGTTCCTGATCCGATGTGAGGTCAAAGGTCAGGGATGTCTATATGTACAGATTGTAAAGCCCTCTGAGGCAAATTTGTTATTGTGAGAATGGGCTATACACAATTAATTGAACTGAATTACTACCCATCTAGTTCCAAACAGAAGTTGGTGAATAAATGACCATTTTAATATTCCAATCAGTTTACATGAACTACAGAACATTCAGGACCTAGAACTCAGCACAAGCTCCTACTGCTGGACTATATTTGAAATTCAAACTAGGAATTTAATGTGTGAGGAAACCTTATTTGATCTGTCATGATCAGATGGATAAGTGTGTAAGTGCATCATAATGTGTACTTTAGTACGTTTCTGGAACCTTTTTCCAGACCACGATGACACCAAACCACCCACAGGCCCTTCGGGCCGGCCGAGGCCCGCGGTGTCCAACCGGAGGAAGGCCCGGCGGCGATGCAGCAGGCGGTGGACTTTCCTAGAGTGTAGGTTGTGCGGAGAAGAGGGCTGAAGCTCATTAATATTCATATTCTTCTCAGTGGCAGGAGGCTTGGTTCAGAACAGCTGAATGAGAGGAACTGCTTCAGCATGTGGGCAAATAGCAAAATAGTTGATTTTATTTATATCGTATTAAAGTTCTAAACACATCAGGCAGTGGTTCTACGTCACCACAGACTCGTTACAGGACAGCGGTAACCCTCTTCAGCGTGTGGAGCATCGTGGTCTTTCACAACAGGACCACACATGGGTTGCATGTCATGTCACCGTGTCAGGATGTCAGGGTCACCAGTCACATGTCACTCATCACTTCATTTGCAGCTTGGCAAACTTGTTAGAACGTCAAGTTCAAGACAATTCACCTTAGCATTAAAGTTCCTTCTTCATGTTCACCGTGTTCTTCTTCAACCCCTCGGAGTGGAAGGGGATTATCTTCAACCTCCAGAAACATTAAATACAGACATGACCAACAAAAGAATACCGGGCCTTCCAAGACCAGCTTGAGCAGGAGCTCCACCATGAAGGACTCTCCTCCTGTGTTCATGAGCTGATCCCAGACCAGCAGCACCTGTGATTACACTATTGATCCGCCCACACCCCGATACGTCTGCTACGTCCTGAACTCACTCAGGTTGACGACTTTGCTCTCATTCTTTGCTCTGCTTCCAAAGAGGAACAGTTGTGGTCAAAGCGACGCCCCTTCCTGTGAAGAGCTACGACAAACCTCCTCCGACACACACTCGGTCAATAAAGCAGCTCATTAATGTGTTACCGATCCTAAATCAGCTGACGGAAGGTCATCTTAGTGAAATAACGACGAACTTTGACCAGGAACAATACCGGCCATGTGAAGAGGAGCTACACCGTCTCCTGCTCATGAGGGACTGAGCCCACATGGTTTGTTCCACTTCAATAGATGGAGCCCTTGGTCCTGGATCAGGGCTGTTCCAGATGAGGCCTCTGCTTCTTCCTTCTCCCTGGATGAGGTTGGTTTTGACTTGGTTTGCTGGTTTCCTTCAAGGACTCCTTTAAAAAGAGCGAATTGCAATCTCATTGGTTAAAGTTCTGGTGAAATGTCTTTAATCGTGAATGACGTGGTGCCTTCATGCGCCCTCTAAAACGCTGGAGGCCTCGCATTGGTCCACGGGCTTGAAGAGTTGGATCAATTCCAACAGCTGCCATCGTGCTGGATGAAGACGGGTTCTCGAGATGAGCCCTCGTGTGGCCTGACGTTCGGTTTGCATCGGGCCCTGAAGAAGGCTCAAAGTGCTGTTTCAGGTGGATTCTCTTCGTGAGGTGTGTGTGTGGCAGTTGAACCGGCTGATCCGGAGTCAGGATTCTGTAACAGGCCGGGTCAACTCTGGATCTCCCCCAGTCGGTGCTGCTTCGGCCCTTCATGCGTCTGAGAGGCTCTCTCCCCGTCGTGGTCTGGACCGCCTCTCAGCTCCAGCTGACGTCATAGTGGCTCCAGCCCTCTGGTGGAGCCAAGAAGACCCTTCGACCCCGGTACAGGAAGTCCACGACGCCCCTGTAACCTGTACGAGGAACTCCAGACTTCAAGTCGTCCATCACGCCCAGATTCCGAGCAAAGACTTTAAAGCCGTCGCGGGTCGAGTACTGCACCCGGTACGGCCCAGGGCCTCGTAAGCTGCCCCCTGGTTGCAGATCCTCAAATTTCACCAGCGGGGCACTGTACATCTCTTTTATAAACCTTTCATCGTACTTCTCTTTTAGCAAATAAGACAAATCCTGTTTGGTAAAAGGCACAAATTCAGTGTTGAGCTTAATGTAGCGGAGGTACTGGTCGAAGAATTGACCCAAACTGACGCCTTTCCGGCCAAAGGTGATCGTCCGGGAGATCTCGGGTCGGATGCAGGAGCGGTCCTTGCGCTGCTCCGGTTGGCGCATCCAGTCGTCCCAGAATGCAGAGGGCCATTTGGGCTGCAGTTCCTCCCACATGTCCTTCAGCAGCATCCAGCCCAGGCCGGGGAAGAAGTCGGTTCTGTAGAGCCGCCCCACTTTGGACGGGTCCACCACGGCGTCTCTGCCGTTATCGTTCCACGCGGACACGCACCACAGGGAGGGGTCGGCGCGCAGGACGGGGTACAGGGCTCGGAAATACTCAAAGAAGTCCGGGGCCACCTGGAGGAGGGAGACAGAAGCACAGCGGTGAGCTCCTCTTCCACAGCCTTCAGAACACCTGGGTCCATTGTGAGCGCCGAGGCGGGCCGCTGGACCGGGTCCTTCAGGTCACGGGTTGTAAAGTGTTCAGGGGGGGAGCTTCCTTCCCTTTGGGGATGTCAGCATGTTCCCAGCTTGTTATCAGAACACCAGATGAACTGGAGTTGTTCTAGAAGTTCAGCTTTGGAGAAGTAGAAAGCAGCACCCGTACACTATAATATGGTTTACTTTACAACCTTATTATAGAGTTAACACTTGACGTTGTGTTTGAGGAGTTTCTCATATCTTTAATCTCACTGCAACGTTCATCTCATCTTCATTTCCTGTTTCACACACCGCTCCACATCCCTGATATGCCGTGTGCTGGCAGTGGTGTAGTGGTCCCTGGAGAAGTGGGTATACTCGCGCAAAGGAGAGATGTTGACGGGGCACCAGCGGTGATTGAGAAGTGGGTATACGCCGTATACCCTGGACTACACCACTGTGTGCTGGTCAGGCTGCTGAGGCCGTTAGCCTGATGCTAAGCCAGGACGACCATGCATAGAGAACATGTGGGCGCGCGCCGAAGCCGCTTTCCCGAGCGCCTAAAGGTGCGTTCACACCAAAAGCCACACTATTTTTCGCGTCGCTCAAAACGCGTGAGTTTACTCGCTCGACCGTTCACCGTGTTCACGCCATGAGCGTCAGATGCTCCGTGAGGGGCGGGGCTTATCTCCGCGAGGGGCGGGGCTTATCTATGTGTCTCGTCTCCGTAGAGACCGTTATCATCTCCTTCATCCACCAGAATAACTCACCACTAGTTCTGCTTTATACTAGTTGTGGACGTCCCACACACTAACGCCCACGTGTTGGGTTCATGACATTAATATATATGTATGTATATATATATATATACATACATATACATGCCATCACCGGCTCACTCAGCTCGGTCACTTTCACCGATGAAGTTACTGTTCCGTCTGGAAGACTTCCGCTTCCAGCTACGAGAGAGAACTCAAGAGCTGATTGGCCGAGTTGCGAGATGACGCCTCAAAGTTGAAATATTTCAACTCGGGGCGGACATTGCGCCGCTGAAAATGCGTCGCCCCAAACGCGCCGCCCAGGAAAATATCGCGTCTATTGTAGCCACACGCGTCTGTACGTTGACTTTTCATGGGATTCAGTCGCGCGAAAAAATAGTTTTGCTTTTGGTGTGAACGCACCTTTAGGCAAAAAAAAGTCTGCGATGGAAAAAACAAACAAAAACCAACCTGTGTTCATCACGTCAGCGAATATGTTCTCACTAGTATGTTTCCAGTCGGCTCCAGCAGAACCCTCGTTCTGTTTGGATCAATAGTCATGGAGTTGATAAGCGAGTCTTCTTGTCTGATCAATGCTGTGAGGTGAATGGACAGAGCGGCCGGCTGCTGGTCACTCACCAGCGACCTGACCAACACACCTGGACACATGCAGATGACATTTCCACTCAAAATGCTGACAAAAGTTGGATTAACGATTCAAACGCAGCCTCCATTGGTATTATTAACATGGAATGATAATATATAGTGTAGGCACGAAGAAAATAAAAGGAAATTGCAAAACCCCTGGGAATAAATACATTGATTAGAATATATATATAAAGTTCTATGTGCTCGCTCTAACTTCTATTGGAGCCGTCAATCACTCGTGCAATGCATGTCCGCGAATATGTTCAGGTACTGTCGAACCCTCGTTCTGTTTGGATCAATCGTAATCGCGTTGATAGACAGATCGAGTGTCTTCTTGTCTGATCAAGAAGACACTCGATGATTAGCCGATCTATTGTAATCTAGAGTGGAAGCTAAATGATTTCCTCAAGCATAGCCTCCATTATTTATGGAAACAACAAGACATAGATGTCTGCTAATTACGGTGACATGGCAACACAGAGCGCACCGAAGACCCATTTGACCCAGGAAAACCCCTGACGCGTCTTAACACAGCTGGACATCTCGCTGACTGACATCAAAGTGAATGACCAGATGGCGGCTGCAATGAGCGAGGAAGGAAGATCGCAGCTGACCCCCCCAGACAGGAGGTCAGGACCAAGACCTCACGCCACACCAACAGAGCCCGGGGCCCCACTGACCCTCATGAACAGAGCCCGGGGCCCCACTGCCTCATGAACAGAGCCCGGGTCCCCCACTAACCCTCATGAACAGAGCCCGGGGCCCCACTGCCTCATGAACAGAGCCCGGGTCCCCCACTAACCCTCATGAACAGAGCCCGTGGCCCCACTGCCTCATGAACAGAGCCCGGGTCCCCCACTAACCCTCATGAACAGAGCCCGGGGCCCCACTGCCTCATGAACAGAGCCCGGGTCCCCCACTAACCCTCATGAACAGAGCCCGTGGCCCCACTGCCTCATGAACAGAGCCCGGGTCCCCCACTAACCCTCATGAACAGAGCCCGGGGCCCCACTGCCTCATGAACAGAGCCCGGGTCCCCCACTAACCCTCATGAACAGAGCCCGGGGCCCCACTGACCCTCATGAACAGAGCCCGGGGCCCCACTGACCCTCATGAACAGAGCCCGGGGCCCCACTGACCCTCATGAACAGAGCCCGGGGCCCCACTGACCCTCATGAACAGAGCCGGGGCCCCACTGACCTCATGAACAGAGCCCGGGGCCCCACTGCCTCGTGTACAGAGCCCGGGCCCCACTGACCCTCGTGACCAGAGCCTGGGCCCCACTGACCCTCATGAACAGAGCCCGGGCCCCACTGACCTCATGAACAGAGCCCGGGCCCTACTGACCTCATGAACAGAGCCGGGCCCCACTGACCTCATGAACAGAGCCGGGCCCCACTGACCCTCATGAACAGAGCCCGGGCCCCACTGACCCTCATGAACAGAGCCCGGGGCCCCACTGATCCTCATGAACAGAGCCCGGTCCCCACTGACCCTCATGAACAGAGCCCGGGGCCCCACTGACCCTCATGAACAGAGCCCGGGGCCCCACTGACCCTCATGAACAGAGCCCGGGGCCCCACTGACCCTCATGAACAGAGCCCGGGTCCCCCACTGACCCTCATGAACAGAGCCCGGTCCCCCACTGACCCTCATGAACAGAGCCCGGTCCACCACTGACCCACATGAACAGAGCCGGGCCCCACTGACCTCATGAACAGAGCCCGGGGCCCCACTGACCCTCATGAACAGAGCCCGGGGCCCCACTGACCCTCATGAACAGAGCCCGGGGCCCCACTGACTGACTGTCATCCCCAGGACATTTCCTTCTGGTCACCCCCTGCACATCACTTAACTCTTCATTTAAATGCACTCAACATACTTAATTACACATAATTCGTCACCTTAAACACTTACACTTGATACCTTTATGAAACCTGCCCGCCTGTGCTCTTTTCCTCATACTTATATTTATACTTTTAATTATCACAATGGGTTTATTGTTGCACCACCCACCATGACACATTCCTTGTATATGTAAATACATAGAAAGCTCCTGATTGTGCTGTAGTGGGCCTGGGTGGACATCTATTAGTCAGTGCCATGAATACACAGATACACACGAATGAGCCCTTCTGTTTTCTCCTGCTCCGATTGGCTCGTCTTCACATATATCCATGACACTACAGGGAGACACTTTGTACCATCTTAATCCATTTCAGCGAACATGAACAACATGAACAGAACACCTCCAGCACGTCAGCAGCTCTCCGCCCAAAGCTGCAGCTTCAGCATCTACAGACGATTCCTATTGTGGAAGCTTCAGATAAAGACGTAGCCGGCTCTTCACTGTCAGCTGTTGGTATTAGTTCCTTTAGCTGAGAGCCCGGCGCATCGCATGGACATCAAAGGACTACGCCACAGCCATCTCTGATCACATTCAGTACTGGAGCCAAAGAACAAGGACTCAGAAACCCTTGTCTCTTGAACGTTCTCATCTGGTTCTGCTGCCTGGCCCGGCTCACACCGGACCCCCTCCAGACCTCCTGCTTCACTAAGAGCACAGTGACAATGTGTGGTACGGTGTGAGAGCACTCACCTCCAGGTCGTCTTCCACTATGACCACAGTCGACTGGGAGAACGTGTTGAACACCTGGTTCAGCGCCCAGTGGTAATGTCGGGCTATTTTGTAGTAGCCCTGGAACTTCCTGTGCTCCGGTCGGACCCTGACGTCCGACAGGTCCGGTTGGCTGATGTGCGTCACCTGATCTCCGTATGAGCCGATCACCCGGGCCGTCTCGGCGTGGCCGCAGTCCTGGCTCACAATGATGGGATGCAGTGCCGGAGAGGGGCGGTACTGTATCAGCCGGTCAAGGCTCCGTTTCACCGTCACTCTGTCACACGCAATGACGAGAATGGGAATGACGACCTGTGGGCCGGCAGCGGGAGCGGCCAGTGTGTCGCTCTCCCCGACGTCGTCCTTCAGGTGGACGGCCTGGCGCCGGCCCAGCTTAGCTTCAGGAGCTACCGTGTAAACAGCCGTTTGTGTACGTTTGACGTGGGGATGGTCCCGTTCATCCTCACCGTCTTTTGGAGGGGGTGCCGACTGGAGTGGCTGGTGGTCAACCTGCCGCTTGACTTCCTTTGTATCGCCAGCATCTCTTTTCCCGACGTCTTTCTGCCGAGCCCACGCGGCCCTGTGACTCTCGATCTGCTTGAGGAGCTCTTTCTGGGTCTCGAGTTGAACCTCGACCTCCTCGGCCAGCCGGATCACCTCCGCGGCCAGGTTGACCGGGTCTCCTTTCCCTCCGTCCACGCCCCACTCTTCCTTTCCTCCCGGTTCGGCTCCGACACCTTCCCCGAGGCGGCCGATGGGAGGACGACCCCAAAGATAAAGTAGAAGCAAAGCATTCCAGGCAACAAACAGGAAAGCACCGCATAGTATAAGAGAACCTTTCTTGCGAACCATGGCCCACTGACACGTGAAGGGGTGGGATGTGGAAAAGGCTGCAGGTAGGGAACAAGAGATGGACTCCTACAGACTGAGCTCTCAGATGGGCCACAAGTTGATATCCGATCACATTGTTATCTTTTCAAATTTGAGAGTCATCCTGTTTTTTGGTCAGGCGTCATGAGGAGAATTGTCCAATTCAAAATGAATTCACGTGATCCTACTGTGGAATGCACACATTCCATTAACATCCCTTTTGGAAAAGGGCTGAGATAGGACACGCAGTCAGGCGGGGGGGGGGGGTGCAAAAGTGCAGATGAATGTGAAAAAGGGGGAAGTGGGGTCACTTTGGGTTGAGGGAATGTGACTTCTTGGATATTACCCTTCAGCCATCATCCTGAAAACAGAACAGCAGAACACATCAACACGCTGAAGGCAGCTCCTGAATGAAGCACTTTTCAGACATGCGCTCTACAGTTGTGGAACATTATGTGAATACAGCCAGTCACACTGTCAGCCACACCCACACTATCATTACGTTCTAATGTATGTGTGTGCAGTCAAAAGTACGGCAATGTTATTACATTTTTCCTGAGCGATATCAATTTAAAAAAAGTTTCCAGAACTGACTCCAGGTCTGTATTTGTCATTAAACAGGAAGCACAAATAAAAAATGTATCTTGTTTGTACATGAACAGAGTAAAATAATGCAGTTGATTAGTGTTGACGATTTACCAAAGTTCAAACCAGGTAGCACGCTGCAGAGTAAAGTGCCTTCATTGCATTCTCTCTCCTGACCACCAGGGGGCGACTCCTCTGGTTGTATAGAAGTCTAACACTGTCATACTCATTGAATGTGTTGGTCACATGACATCTATTGTTCATCTGGTCACATGACATCTATTGTTCATCTGGTCACGTGACATCTATTGTTCATCTAGGCACATGACATCTATTGTTCATCTAGTCACATGACATCTATTGTTCATCTGGTCACGTGACATCTATTGTTCATCAGGTCACATGACATCTATTGTTCATCTAGTCACATGACATCTATTGTTCATCAGGTCACATGACATCTATTGTTCATCTAGTCACATGACATCTATTGTTCACCTGGTCACATGACATCTACTGTTCATCTGGTCACATGACATCTATTGTTCATCTAGTCACATTACATCTATTGTTCATCTGGTCACGTGACATCTATTGTTCATCTGGTCACATGACATCTATTGTTCATCTGGTCACATGACATCTATTGTTCATCTAGTCACGTGACATCTATTGTTCATCTGGTCACATGACATCTATTGTTCATCTAGTCACATGACATCTATTGTTCATCTGGTCACATGACATCTATTGTTCATCTGGTCACATGACATCTATTGTTCATCTGGTCACATGACATCTATTGTTCATCTAGTCACATGACATCTATTGTTCATCTGGTCACATGACATCTATTGTTCATCTGGTCACATGACATATATTGTTCATCTGGTCACATGACATCTATTGTTCATCTGGTCACATGACATCTATTGTTCATCTGGTCACATGACATCTATTGTTCATCTAGTCACATGACATATATTGTTCATCTAGTCACATGACATATATTGTTCATCTGGTCACATGACATCTATTGTTCATCTGGTCACATGACATCTATTGTTCATCAGGTCACATGACATCTATTGTTCATCTGGTCACATGACATCTATTGTTCATCTGGTCACATGACATCTATTGTTCATCTGGTCACATGACATCTATTGTTCACCTGGTCACATGACATCTATTGTTCATCTGGTCACATGACATCTATTGTTCATCTGGTCACATGACATCTATTGTTCATCTGGTCACATGACATCTATTGTTCATCTAGTCACATGACATCTATTGTTCATCTGGTCACATGACATCTATTGTTCATCTGGTCACATGACATATATTGTTCATCTGGTCAAATGACATCTATTGTTCATTTGGTCACATGACATCTATTGTTCATCTGGTCACATGACATCTATTGTTCATCTGGTCACATGACCTCTATTGTTCATCATGGCACATGACATCTATTGTTCATCTGGTCACATGACATCTATTGTTCACCTGGTCACATGACATCTATTGTTCAAATTTGTTATTTTGTGATATTGGGCGACAAACTGAATTGAATTGTGCTTCATGTGTTAAAGCTGCATTATCTCTCCTGACCACCAGGGGGCTCCTCTGGTTGTATAGAAGTCTATTTAGTGACTCTACTTCTCTTGATGTATTCCCTCAGTAAACATTGTAAACATGAGTTTATGTCTCAGTCTCTAGTTTCAAGTCTTCTTCTCTACAGCGTGATGTCATCATTTAGTACATGATGCTCATTTAGAGTCAGACCATGAAGCAGGGGATGCTTTAGGGGCGGGGCTACAGGTGATTGACAGGTCACTGCGGCTACTAGAGCCGTAGACGGCGACTCTACATCACTCCTATGCACTCCAAATATGGTAACTTCTGTTTATCGGTTTGCGAAGTTGTCGAATCCGAGGCTTGAAAATGTCTGTCAACAAACCAACTGGTGACATCACCATGACGACGTCCACTTCTTATACAGTCTGTGGTCAGCCAGAGAAAAGTCAACGTCAAGTCAACTTCAGCTCGTGTTTATTAAGATGTAGTGAAATACCACCTGACATCATGATGTCCTACTAAACTCGTACAGGACCAGGGTGGAGAGCGCGTGTTTTGGGTCCCTGTTTTCAGTCCAAGTTGCATTGACCAACCACACGGGAGCTTTGGGTGCATGCCGGTAAACAGAGAACACAATCATTATTGGGACCAACCTAAATGTGTCCAGCTGACTGTAGCACCAATTATCAAAATTCTTGACCTTATGATCTTCACAGGTGTCTGAACAGTGCCAGTCGTTTGGCTCTACACATGAGTGTGTTGCATAACACCAGACCTTTGACACAGATTCATCGTGGGGCTGTTGAAGCTCAAATGGCCGCTGTAGCGCTTCCTGTTTTTGGAGCCCACATCGACTGGATCACAGACCAGCGTGTGCAGTCCTCATCAGGGGGTCACGAGATGTTCCTAGAAGCTCAATCTGCTGACTGAGCACTGTATCCGGCATGCTCAGTAGGCAAACAGGATGTCATGCTCATCTCCATGCGAGTCTTTCAAGCAACAATGTGTGAACAAAGAGACCTTTGGCTGATCATGAGGATTCTTGTAAAAAGGAAATCCATTTACATTTCCCCCCAAAGGGTCGGATTGTGCTCGTGATGATTCACTGTTCTCCATTGAAGGAGATCCCTGCATGCCGAGGACTCGAGTAACAGCAGAATTCACAAATAAAGGCTTTTAAATGCTGTTAACAGCATATCTACACATTGATTCAGCAGGATGTGGAATCCAGATGACCAAATAAGGTATTGTTGCAAAAGACTTTGGAAACTATAGAATATATATGGAATATATATTAGTACTGAAGCCTTGAACTGCCCAGATGTGTAGGTACATGTAGCCAGCCTCCTAGCCTCCCAGCCTTCTAGCCTCCCAGCCTCCTAGCCTCCCAGCCTCATAGCCTCCCAGCCTTCTAGCCTCCTAGCCTTCTAGCCTCCCAGCCTCCTAGCCTTCTAGCCTCCTAGCCTTCTAGCCTCCCAGCCTCCTAGCCTTCCAGCCTCCCAGCCTTCTAGCCTCCCAGCCTTCTAGCCTCCCAGCCTTCCAGCCTCCCAGCCTTCTAGCCTCCCAGCCTTCCACCCTCCCAGCCTTCTAGCCTCCCAGCCTTCTAGCCTTCTACCCTCCCAGCCTTCTAGCCTCCCAGCCTCCTAGCCTTCCAGCCTTCTAGCCTTCCAGCCTCCCAGCCTCCCAGCCTCCTAGCCTTCCAGCCTCCCAGCCTTCTAGCCTCCCAGCCTTCCAGCCTCCCAGCCTTCCAGCCTCCCAGCCTTCTAGCCTCCCAGCCTCCTAGCCTTCCAGCCTCCCAGCCTTCTAGCCTCCCAGCCTCCCAGCCTTCTAGCCTCCCAGCCTTCTAGCCTCCCAGCCTCCTAGCCTTCCAGCCTCCCAGCCTTCTAGCCTCCCAGCCTCCCAGCCTCCCAGCCTTCTACCCTCCCAGCCTCCCAGCCTCCCAGCCTTCTACCCTTCTAGCCTCCCAGCCTTCTACCCTCCCAGCCTTCTAGCCTCCCAGCCTTCTAGCCTTCTACCCTCCCAGCCTCCCAGCCTTCCAGCCTCCCAGCCTTCTACCCTCCCAGCCTTCTAGCCTTCTAGCCACCCAGCCTCCGCCTTCCAGCCTTCTAGCCTTCTACCCTCCCAGCCTTCTAGCCTCCCAGCCTCCCAGCCTTCTAGCCTCCCAGCCTTCTACCCTCCCAGCCTTCTAGCCTTCTAGCCACCCAGCCTCCGCCTTCCAGCCTTCTAGCCTTCTACCCTCCCAGCCTTCTAGCCTCCCAGCCTCCCAGCCTTCTAGCCTCCCAGCCTTCTACCATCCCAGCCTCCCAGCCTCCCAGCCTTCTAGCCTCCCAGCCTTCTACCCTCCCAGCCTCCCAGCCTCCCAGCCTTCCAGCCTCCCAGCCTCCCAGCCTCCCAGCCTTCCAGCCTCCCAGCCTCCTACCCTCCCAGCGGTGACGGTCTCCACATTGTGTGGTTAAAGCATTAACTTGTTAACTTAACTCATCTTTTCCGGCTCCATGTTTTAACGTCACTATTCCACAATCGTTACGTCCCGATCTCCTCGCCACTTGCCGTAACAGTTAGTTTAGTTTATACGGGTGGTTGCCATGGTAGCGGTACATAAAGAGGTCTGCCGGTCTGAGCGGTCCTGGCGGTTCTGGTACCGACGCTCTGTCGTTTCCACTCTGCCCTCGTGGTAACTTGTGCTGTTGTTACACAATACACACAAACAGTTAACGCTCATCATTGGCAAGGAAGCAGAAACATCCAACAACCTCCACCGCTTGTCTGTCGCCGTGTGGACCTGTGACTCGGTGTCTCACTGGAGCCGACAGGACAAAGTCCACTTGTTCCCATAGACAAACAGCCACAGTACACAGAGCTCGTCAGTCCCGCTACAGGAGTGGACGGGAGAGGTTCCTTTGTGATCCGAGGATGGAGGGGACCAGGGAAGGAGTGAGGATGAAGGTCACACTGAAGCTCCTCCGCATTAGGACGCTTAAACCAATTACTGCTGATAAATATAGGCGTGCAATAATCTGGTCTGCTAATTCTTTGACTACAAGGAACAAGCAGTAAGGACTCTTGGTCTGCTTCAATGCTCTGCAGCCAGTCACCTCCCATGTCTGACCCCCACACAGGTCAAAGAGCAGCTGAACAGCCGTCCAACAGCTACAGGCACCAGGACTGGAGTTCTGCTCCAACATGAGGATAAGTCATCATTTTAAGATGACTAAAAACTGGTCCTTACCACGAGTACACGACCCTCAGTAAGACATTTAAAAAGTACGGAAACTTGAACCGTCCGGTTATATTAGTGTATTGTGATACCAACAGGTTTAGGCTAAATAACTGAACCACCTCTCTAACGATGAAGGACAGTGGAAACATAAACCACATCCAACAACATAACCATGAAGATGAATGTACATCTCTTATCCTTTAAAAAAACAACATTCATCAGATTACAGTTGATAACTTTGTATTAGATTGGTATTCGTTAGGTGTAATTCCTGAAGAGACATGACCTGATGCTCCTGGTTCAGGACTAAAGCACACCTGGGTTCAGA
Source organism: Pseudoliparis swirei (assembly GCF_029220125.1). Classification (NCBI taxonomy): domain Eukaryota; kingdom Metazoa; phylum Chordata; class Actinopteri; order Perciformes; family Liparidae; genus Pseudoliparis; species Pseudoliparis swirei. The sequence goes on from NC_079388.1 coordinate 169,533, forward strand.
CACAGGAACGGACCAGGCTGCATGCCTCTGTGTGATGGGAGGTAACACCACGCTCAGGGAAAATACATATGGAAATACACATTCATTGAGTTTGTAATTTAAATAAAAAATATGAGCAACTTGATAAAGCATCTTCAAAATGTACAGGAATTACAATTCAAGTGCAAACCTTCATAATGCAGCAACACGCGTGGTCAACAGGATTTACATGTTGTCACAGATACCTGATCAGGACCTGATCAGTAGGACCCGATCAGTAGAAATTAATCAGGACCTGATCAGTAGGACCCGATCAGTAGTAATCAATCAGGACCTGATCAGTAGGACCCGATCAGTAGTAATCAATCAGGACCTGATCAGTAGTACCTGATCAGTAATCAATCAGGACCTGATCAGTAGTAATCAATCAGGACCTGATCAGTAGTACCTGATCAGTAATCAATCAGGACCAGATCAGCGACTACTGATCAGTAGTCGCTGATCAGTACCGGATGCAGCCCTACTAGTGAGTGTATATTTCACTACTCGTCTGGAAAGAGGTGATCAATACACTGGAATGGTCATCTTGACAAAGGAAGGAGTACAATGTTTACCTTGACAACACGGACCACCAGCAGAACACCAGGCCCTCTGGTCCAGGAGAGCAGAACCACGGGGAGGGGTTCAGGTCCAGAGAGAGAAGCTGTCGAACGGGATGAAGTGGAGAGGAACAGTCGTTACCTGAGCCGCTCCATAACGGTTCAGACTGAGCCGGAGGAAGTGTGTCCAGCTGAAACTCTATTCCTCCCCCTCCCGCCACACAGCGTGGAACTGACCGGGAGGATCACACAGTCTGCGGCCGGCAGCCACCGGCCCCCGGTCCGTGGGAAGGCGGTGAGCCCGGTGTTACGGTTTGACAGGCGACCGTGTTAACTGGCGACTTCTCAGCCGAACGCGTCCGTTGTTGTCGTGGTTACGACGGCCGTTGGAAAACTCGGGTAGAGAGCACGTAACGTGTAGCTGTCCTCGTGAATGCCGCTTGGTTTAATTATTTATTACAGGTGTCAAACCCTCTCATACACATAATAATATATATTATACCCACTAAACAATGCGACATTCACGAGGGCAGCTGCCTGTTCTCTTCCTGTTGCCAACTGCTGCCTGTAACCAGGGATGGATTAACCAACGGGCCTACCGGGCCCAGGCCCAGGGGCCCATGAGCTCAGGGGGCCCCTGGGCCTGAGCCTCCGCGCGTGACGTCGCTGTGATTAACATTGTATTGATATGAATATGATGATATGACACGATGCGCCGTAGCCGGTATATGCCAGGCTTAAGTCATTCATGTCAGTAACAGGGCCCCAATAGTCCTACTGAGGGATGGATTACCGAACGAGCCTACCGGCACCAGGGGCCCATGAGCTCAGGGGGCCCCTAAGCCCATGGGCCCATGAGCTCAGGGGGCCCCTAAGCCCATGGGCCCATGAGCTCATTCATGAACCAACTTCCTTTTTTGTTGCCTGAACAGTCCTCATGGACTTCTCCCTGAATCTGTTCTGTCTCTACCTGTTTGTCACGATACTCATATTATAACTTCTATACATATTACATACCTGCCATAAATATCATGATACCCGATACCAGAATTCAATACACCATACAAACAATATGGTACCATAATTACGAGACTGGTATATTTATCTATAATAGTAATAAATAAAACATCTGTATGGTTCACTTTTTACCAACTTTTTCAACACTTAACAAATGACAGTAATATTAGTATTAATACAGCCAGATATGAATGAAACTAGATGGTTCCATCATAGCATTGATGATCACTATGAGGCCGTTAGTCTCTGACCAGATGATCCACAGTTCATCAGGATGAGCAGCTGGAGAGTTACAGAACTTTACAGACTGAAACATTTCACTTCTGGCATCTTTGTATTTGTTAAGCCGAAGTCTCTAAAGCTGCTCCTCTTCTCTGGCTGTGAGCTGCGCAGCGCAGTGTGCGCAGACAGCTCGACACGGAGCAGCGCGTGCGCTCTGATCGCTCTCTTAATGAAGGATCGATACTAAATATATGCTAAATCACATCGTGTTTAACGTACGGGTACTTTGTTAGCATCGCTACACCGTGCAGCGTGACAGCAGTAGATGTAGCGGGCTAACATTCAAGCTAACCTGAACCCCCAAACGCTGAAGACATCTGAACGCTGATTGGCCGAGACGCGACACGTCCATCAAAGATGTTTTATTGCGAAGAGGAACGCTTCACACTTTTCTCCGCGTCTCACTGCAATCTCAACGGCAGCGGGCCAGGTGACCCCCCCCCAAAAAACAAAAACTCTTCGGATCTCCACGATTCACGTGGATGACCTATTTTGAGTTCAAAACGGTGAATTTCACCGAAAGGTGACAAGTTTGCAGGTATGTGATATGATGATATGACACGATGCGCCATAGCCAGTATATGCTAGGCTTAAGTCATTCATGTCATGGTCATATAATTCGCGTTATGTTGTCTGCTCAGCTCCGGTATCGTTGTTCCATACGGACTGTTTTGTTAGCGATGTTTAAAAAAATATATATATATTTAAATTATTATTATTTATTTTTGTAACATTTTTTTTTTTGCGGGTGGGGGGGGGGCCTTGACACGTCCAGGCCCAGGGGCCCGTGGTTTCTTAATCCGTCCATGCCTGTAACGACGACAACGGACGCGTTCGGTTCGAAGTCGCCAGTTAACACGGTCGCTTCTTAAACCGTAACACCGGCGAGGCCTCGGAGACGGCCAGCACGGAACAAGCGGCTGCGCATCGCAGAGCGGCTGCTCGGCGTGGAGAAGAAGCGGAGAGCTTCAGTCTGCTCTGAAGATGACGCTGTCACCGAGCGGGACTCACCGAGCGGGACTCACCGCTCACACCCTCACCGGGGCTGAGGCGCGAGCTAACCTGCCATGCTGCTAGCTAGCTGGCTAACAGTAAAGGTTACCGGCTGAGCATCTGAATCTAGTGTCACTCACCTGACTCGGTTCTGAACGGGTCGGCCCGGCTCCGGGTCGGGACGGACGGCTCCGTGGAGCTGCTGCGCGGCCCGGTGGGCTGGAGGCTGGCTGGCGTCCGCTCGGAGCCCCTCGTCGTCCCGTGTTCACAGCCGACTCCGTGCTGCCGCCGAGCGGCTCCAGTGGCTCCGGTTCCCGCTCCGCTCTATCAGCACGAGCTGCTGCTGCTAGCACCCCCCCCCCCTCTGGGTGCTCTCTCCACACTAGCAGGCTACAGAGCCCCCCCCCCCCCTCTGGGTGCTCTCTCCACACTAGCAGGCTACAGAGCCCCCCCCCCCCCCCCCCCCTCTGGGTGCTCTCTCCACACAGCAGGCTACAGAGCCCCCCTCTGGGTGCTCTCTCCACACTAGCAGGCTACAGAGCCCCCCCCCCCCCCTCTGGGTGCTCTCTCCACACTAGCAGGCTACAGAGCCCCCCTCTGGGTGCTCTCTCCACACTAGCAGGCTACAGAGCCCCCCCCCTCTCGGTGCTCTCTCCACACTAGCAGGCTACAGAGCCCCCTCTGGGTGCTCTCTCCACACTAGCAGGCTACAGAGCCCCCTCTGGGTGCTCTCTCCACACTAGCAGGCTACAGAGCCCCCTCTGGGTGCTCTCTCCACACTAGCAGGCTACAGAGCCCCCTCTGGGTGCTCTCTCACACTAGCAGGCTACAGAGCCCCCTCTGGGTGCTCCCCCACCACTAGCAGGCTACAGACCCCCCCCCCCTCTGGGTGCTCTCTCCACACTAGCAGGCTACAGAGCCCCCCCTCTGGGTGCTCTCTCCACACTAGCAGGCTACAGAGCCCCCTCTGGGTGCTCTCTCCACACTAGCAGGCTACAGAGCCCCCTCTGGGTGCTCTCTCCACACTAGCAGGCTACAGAGCCCCCTCTGGGTGCTCTCACACTAGCAGGCTACAGAGCCCCCTCTGGGTGCTCTCTCCACACTAGCAGGCTACAGAGCCCCCCCCCCCCTCTGGGTGGATGCGTTGACGGCCCGCCCTGACCCCAACAGGTCATGTCTGTAAATAATATATATTATAGCTTAGCATAGCCTAGTCTTGTGCATAAATGTTATGTGTAAAGTGGAAAATCACTGTGGAAAGTTAGAAGCTTCAGCAGGGCATTCCGGCGCCTGAACTGATCAAAGAAGATAACAGTGACACACGAAAGAAACTTTATGCACCACGCTCATCCTGGAAGATGACTAGAACAAAGAGCTCTATATACTCTCAGAGCAGGAGAAGGCAACAGAGACATTTACTGAGCGCAGATAAGATAAGGAACGGTCCAAGCTATGGCAATTAATATCCGGATTCAACCACAGGCCCTCTCTCTGACCCACACACACACGTGAAGAGGCCCCTTTTGATAAACGACCTTCTAGACGCAGCGCATCCCACTTCGGAAGAGATAAGACTCCCCGAGCTCAGTGGAAAAAGCTTCAAAGAAAGCTACAAGTGAATTATATCTTTCTCTTTCCCACACTTTTTCACAACATATGCTCTCATTGGCGGGGCCGAGAAGGACCAATGAATGAGCGACAGCGATAGAGGCAGAGAGACGAAGAACCAATGAGAAGACACCGCCCTCTCTTCGCTGGACCAATCAGAACTGTTCTTGATGACTATTTAAACCGTCGCGCCCTCTGCTAAGGCGGGCGCCTCTCTCTGGTCTGAATACTCTAGGTATCGGGCTGGAGGGGGTCCATGCATGATGTCTACTTGTATCCTGATTTCTGAATAAAACGCTTGATAGATGCAAAGTAAAAGTCTACCGCTGTTTCTTTCAGTCAGAGCCGTCCGGTGGTGTGTTCCTGTCCAACATCAACACGTCACTATCGGTCAACCTGCTGACCAACACCTCCTCCAATGATCCCTGACAGAGCAGCTGGAGCCTGTGAGGGGTTCAACACGAGGGAGAGCAATACGGAGAGAGTCAAAGGCAATAAGCAACAGAAGTTCAATTGGCGTTTTAGAGCAATCGCACTTCTTTTTTTGGAATAAGGATAAAACATCATCTGAGGTTCAAAGCCAAAAACCTCAACTTTATGTTGAAAGACTGGAACCAACCCTCGTTTTCTATTGCAATGACTGAGGGCTTAAAACAGACCCAACACGTCCGCTTAGAATCAGTCAGTGCGTTTACATGCATTCGAATAACTGGCTTAGTCGGACTGAAATCGAATTATCCGTTTCATGTAAACACCTTTGTTCGACTATGTGCGGTCCGACTACGATCCGATCCGGTTGATAATTCGACTATCGCGGCATGTAACGGTGAATTGGATTAGGAACTGGACTTTGCGTCTTTGCGCATGCTTGAGATCCCGCCGCCTCCCTCCCTCCCTCCCTCCCATGTCGTGACCCGGAAGTCGAAAGAGACGATAAGTTGTCACTGCCGGGAGCCTGGCCGGCAGAAAACAAACAAACAACCAGTACCGCTGCTCACCATGTTGGTGCCCTGAGCAGAACTCCTCATGATGCCCCCTGAGATAGGAAAGTGACCCACGGCGATCGTTGTCGACGGGGGGGGGGGGGGTGCTAGTGAGAATGTGCTCACCTGTGTGCGGATGTGTCGGCGCGCATCACGGCAGAGCGATGCGACCCGAGAAGTGTTCACGGGGGTGCTGAGCGATTAAATATATCTCTTGTTCTGCCTGTTTTGTGATATACATGCCTAAAAGGCGCCTAATATTTCTAGACTGAAATAATATCGGCATTATAATTATTATAACTGAGAACTTTTTTAGCTGCCTATTTTGTGGAGCCCCCTCAGGACGTGATGCCCTACGCTCAGCGCGTAGTGCACATTATGGGAGCGGCGGCGCTGCAGACAATGCTATGGAGAACACAAGAGCCACACATCTCTGGACCGAAGAGCAGACAGAATGTATGCTTCATGTATTGAAGGAGTTGAACATAGGCTACTAAAGTTCATGGTTCTTTCTCGAAATGTTGATGTTGGTTGTTGGTGGTGAAGAGGTCAAGCGGAAATGGCTGTATCACCACGAGTTGTAATGAAAACAGCGCCACCTATCGTATCGGATATGACATGCTTTCAAAGGCCAATGATTCACTCACTGCCATGTATATTGGGATAACAGCAGATCCCCCAAAAGATAGCAGAGTCCGACTAAAGCAAGATTCGAATTATACCATCATGTAAACGCACTGAGTTATTCTATCCTCAACAGACAAGACTTCAGGAGACATGTGACATGACAATATTATCGGTGAACGAAAACAAGCGTCAACGAGCTTCTGACCGAGCTTTCAGCTCTGTGCTGTCCAGGATCACTCGGCCATCCATGACCGCTCTGGATCCTTTGCCCTCTCCTCGTTGAGGACTTGTTTAAAACCGGTTTAAAGTGTTCATATGTGCACCTTTCTGCTCTCTCATGGTGTGACCTGTTGACAACACCGGGACTGCTTGGTTTGACTTGTGATGATGTCACACACGTCTGCTCAGACTGCCTGATGACATCACAGCTGATGTGAATCCTCCAGCTATCACAAACAAGAAACGCCTTTGATCAAGACATTTATTTTTAGCACAATGATGAATATGAAGGATTCCCCGCCTCCGGCCACCGTCGCTCATGAAGCATCATGACATCATCAGCATGTCCAGGCCTGATGCTCATTGGCTGTCGGTGTTCTGGAGCAGGCCCTCCAGCTGCTCGTCGATGCTCTTCAGTTCCTGCTGCAGGGCTGAAGTCTGAGGACACCATATGATACTCATAAATACAGCGACGCAACAAGTCATCAATGCAGTCAAATTATTTAAGAAAACAGTCAAAAGAAAATTCAAGAAATACAAAATTATTTCAGTTATGGTGAAATGTTATTTCATTTATTAGAATTCAAGAACGATTTTAAATACTAATTGCTATGATGGAAATATTAAATGTACTACTACTAATAACAGTGAGCAAATAACCTTCCACAGTAATAAGTAGGCCAACACCAAATGTGTTGTGAGAAATATGTGAATATGTTTAATTCTATTGCTTCTGAACATCTTGATGCATTGAACCTCTCTGGAGTCGTGCAGAGCACTAGGAACAAACCATTCCTCACCGAGGGGGGTGGGGGGCAACCCAAACTCTGAGCGGTAGTGCTCACCCCGTAACCTCCCTGGCCAGCTGGTTTGTTCATGTCACATATCCTCACCAACACAACAACACTCTCCTCCGTACACCACCTTGTTTACGGAGTCAACATGGGATGCTATTGATTGGAGATGATATTTGGCGCATGAAGGTCATTTGAAGGACAGGTCAGGTTTTGGTGGAGCAGGTCAGGTTTGGGTGGAGCAGGTCAGGTTGGGGGTGGAGCAGGTCATGTTTGGGGTGGAGCAGGTCAGGTTTGGGTGGAGCACGTCAGGCTTGGGTGGAGCACGTCAGGCTTGGGTGGAGCACGTCAGGCTTGGGGTGGAGCAGGTCAGGTTTGGGTGGAGCAGGTCAGGTTGGGGGTGGAGCAGGTCAGGTTGGGGTGGAGCAGGTCAGGTTTGGGTGGAGCAGGTCAGGTTTGGGTGGAGCAGGTCATGTTGGGGGTGGAGCAGGTCAGGTTTGGGGTGGAGCAGGTCAGGTTTGGGGGTGGAGCAGGTCAGGTTGGGGGTGGAGCAGGTCAGGTTTGGGTGGAGCAGGTCAGGTTGGGGTGGAGCAGGTCAGGTTTGGGTGGAGCAGGTCAGGTTTGGGTGGAGCAGGTCAGGTTGGGGGTGGAGCAGGTCAGGTTTTGGTGGAGCAGGTCAGGTTTGGGGTGGAGCAGGTCAGGTTTGGGTGGAGCAGGTCATGTTGGGGGTGGAGCAGGTCAGGTTTGGATGGAGCAGGTCAGGTTTGGGTGGAGCAGGTCATGTTGGGGGTGGCGCAGGTCAGGTTTGGGTGGAGCAGGTTGGGGTGGAGCAGGTCAGGTTTAGGTGGAGCAGGTCATGTTGGGGGTGGAGCAGGTCAGGTTGGGGTGGAGCAGGTCAGGTTTGGGGTGAAGCAGGTCATGTTGGGGGTGGAGCAGGTCAGGTTTGGGTGGAGCAGGTCATGTTTGGGTGGAGAGAGATGAGGAGGATGGAGAGAGATGAGGAGGATGGAGAGAGATGAGGAGGCTGGAGAGAGATGGAGAGAGATGAGGAGGATGGAGAGAGATGGAGAGAGATGAGGATGGAGAGAGATGAGGAGAGATGAGGATGGAGGGAGATGGAGAGAGATGAGGAGGATGGAGAGAGATGGAGAGAGATGAGGAGAGATGAGGATGGAGGGAGATGGAGAGAGATGAGGAGGATGGAGAGAGATGGAGAGAGATGAGGATGGAGAGAGATGAGGAGGATGGAGAGAGATGGAGCAGGCATGAAAACGGGTCAGGAGTGAAAAAGGTGAGAAGGATAGGCGCGCGCGGGGGGTGGGGGGGGGGGTTGCTGGTGACTTCCACGAACATCGATGTTGGACGTTGTATGATAATCTGTAGGTCCTCCATTCTGGTGATCGGGCCCTATAATAATAGTAATATTGTGTATAATATGGTCATTCATGAACCAACTTCCTTTTTTTTGGCGTGAACAAGTCTTCAAGTCTTGAGCTCTGCTGAGCCATGACTCTGTTCTGCCTCTACCTGGTTGTCACGATCTTCTATAGTACATACCTGCCATAAATATCATGATACTGATACAATACCATAAAAACAGTATACCATAAATAAGACACTGGTATATTTATCTATAATAGTAATAAATAAAATATCTGTATGGTTCACTTTTTACCAACTTTTTCAACACTTAACAAATGGCAGTAATATAAGTATTAGCCAACAAGATATGAATGAAACTACATGGAGCCGTCATAGCATTGATGACACACTATGAGGCCGTTAGTCTCTGACCAGAGGATACAGAGTTCATCAGGATGAGCAGCTGGAGAGTTACACAACTTTACAGACTGAACTTAAACATTTCACTTCTGGCATCTTTTTTAATTTTTATTTTTAAAGCCGAAAATTCCGCCACTTAACGCCTCTCGCTGTTAGCGCAGCGCAGTGTGCGCAGACAGCTCGACACGGAGCAGCGCGTGCGCTCTGATCGCTCTTTTAATGAAGTATCAATACTAAAAATATGCTAAATCACATCGTTTTTAACGTACGGGTACTTTGTTAGCATCGCTACACCGTGCAGCGTGACAGCAGCAGATGTAGCGGGGTGACATTCAAGCTAACCTAAACCACCAAACGCTGAAGACATCTTGACGCTGATTGGCCGAGACGCGACACGTCCCATCAAAGATGTTTTATTGCGAAGAGCACCACTCCACATTTTCTCCGTGTCCCACTCCAATCTCATAAATGCCGGCCGGCCAATTGACCCCCCCCCCCTACCCCAAAACAAAACTCTACTGATCTACACGATTCACGTAAGTCACCTATTTTGGTTTCAAAACGGCGAATTTCGCCGAAAGGTGAGGGATTCTCATGCCTGTGGAGAGAGATGAGGAGGATGGAGAGAGATGGAGAGAGATGAGGAGGATGGAGAGAGATGAGGAGGATGGAGAGAGATGGAGAGAGATGAGGATGGATAGAGATGGAGAGAGATGAGGATGGAGAGATTTAGAGAGAGATGAGGAGGATGGAGAGAGATGGAGAGAGATGAGGAGGATGGAGAGAGATGGAGAGAGATGAGGAGGATGGAGAGAGATGAGGAGGATGGAGAGATGAGGAGGATGGAGAGAGATGGAGAGATGAGGAGGATAGAGAGAGATGAGGAGGATGGAGAGAGATGAGGAGGAGGATGGAGAGAGATGGAGAGAGATGAGGAGGATGGAGAGAGATGGAGAGATGAGGAGGATAGAGAGAGATGAGGAGGATGGAGAGAGATGGAGAGAGATGAGGAGGATGGAGAGAGATGAGGAGGATGGAGAGAGATGGAGAGAGATGAGGAGGATGGAGAGAGATGAGGAGGATGGAGAGAGATGGAGAGATGAGGAGGATGGAGAGAGATGAGGAGAGATGGAGAGAGATGAGGAGGATGGAGAGAGATGAGGAGGATGGAGAGAGATGGAGAGAGATGAGGAGGATGGAGAGATGGAGAGAGATGAGGAGGATGGAGAGAGATAGAGAGAGATGAGGAGGATGGAGAGAGATGAGGAGGATGGAGAGAGATGAGGAGGATGGAGAGAGATGGAGAGAGATGAGGAGGATGGAGAGAGATGAGGAGGATGGAGAGAGATGAGGAGGATGGAGAGAGATGGAGGAGGATGGAGAGAGATGGAGAGAGATGAGGAGGATGGAGAGAGATGGATCTCTGCGGCTGCAGCAGTAAAACAGGAGCTGTACCGGTCCGTCTTGATGAAGAGGAGCTGAGCAGAAGGAGAAGCTCTGTGTTCTGGTCGTCTACGTTCAGACCCTCACAGAGGGTCACGACCTCTGGGTCAGGGCCGAAAGAACAAGGTCGCGAATACAACCGCCCCAAAATGAGGTTCCTCTATAGGAGCCTTAGAGATAGAGTAAGGAGATGAGGTTCCTCTAGGAGCCTTAGAGATAGAGTAAGGAGATGAGGTTCCTCTAGGAGCCTTAGAGATAGAGTAAGGAGATGAGGTTCCTCTAGGAGCCTTAGAGATAGAGTAAGGAGATGAGGTTCCTCTAGGAGCCTTAGAGATAGAGTAAGGAGATGAGGTTCCTCTGTAGGAGCCTTAGAGATAGAGTAAGGAGATGAGGTTCCTCTAGGAGCCTTAGAGATAGAGTAAGGAGATGAGGTTCCTCTAGGAGCCTTAGAGATAGAGTAAGGAGATGAGGTTCCTCTGTAGGAGCCTTAGAGATAGAGTAAGGAGATGAGGTTCCTCTATAGGAGCCTTAGAGATAGAGTAAGGAGATGAGGTTCCTCTAGGAGCCTTAGAGATAGAGGAAGGAGATGAGGTTCCTCTAGGAGCCTTAGAGATAGAGGAAGGAGATGAGGTTCCTCTGTAGGAGCCTTAGAGATAGAGTAAGGAGATGAGGTTCCTCTATGGGAGCCTTAGAGATAGAGGTAGGAGATGAGGTTCCTCTAGGAGCCTTAGAGATAGAGGAAGGAGATGAGGTTCCTCTAGGAGCCTTAGAGATAGAGGAAGGAGATGAGGTTCCTCTGTAGGAGCCTTAGAGATAGAGTAAGGAGATGAGTTTACTCTGTAGGAGCCTTAGAGATAGAGGAAGGAGATGAGGTTCCTCTAGGAGCCTTAGAGATAGAGGAAGGAGATGAGGTTCCTCTGTAGGAGCCTTAGAGATAGAGTAAGGAGATGAGGTTCCTCTCGGAGCCTTAGAGATAGAGGAAGGAGATGAGTTTACTCTGTAGGAGCCTTAGAGATAGAGGAAGGAGATGAGGTTCCTCTCGGAGCCTTAGAGATAGAGTAAGAAGATGAGGTTCCTCTAGGAGCCTTAGAGATAGAGTAAGGAGATGAGGTTCCTCTAGGAGCCTTAGAGATAGAGTAAGGAGATGAGGTTCCTCTAGGCGCCTTAGAGATAGAGTAAGGAGATGAGGTTCCTCTAGGAGCCTTAGAGATAGAGTAAGGAGATGAGGTTCCTCTAGGAGCCTTAGAGATAGAGGAAGGAGATGAGGTTCCTCTCGGAGCCTTAGAGATAGAGTAAGGAGATGAGGTTCCTCTAGGAGCCTTAGAGATAGAGTAAGGAGATGAGGTTCCTCTATAGGAGCCTTAGAGATAGAGTAAGGAGATGAGGTTCCTCTAGGAGCCTTAGAGATAGAGGAAGGAGATGAGGTTCCTCTAGGAGCCTTAGAGATAGAGGAAGGAGATGAGGTTCCTGGAGCCTTAGAGAGAGGTAGGAGATGAGGTTTCTGTAGGAGCCTTAGAGATAGAGGAAGGAGATGAGGTTCCTCTGTAGGAGCCTTAGAGATAGAGTGAGATGAGGTTCCTCTAGGAGTAGAGATAGGAAGGAGATGAGTTCCTCTGTAGGAGCCTTAGAGATAGAGTAAGGAGATGAGGTTTCCTCTAGGGCTTAGAGATAGAGGAGATAGAGATGAGGTTCCTCTAGGATTAGAGATAGAGTAAGGAGATGAGGTTCTCTCTGGAGCCTTAGAGATAGAGTAAGGAGATGAGGTTCCTCTAGGAGCCTTAGAGATAGAGTAAGGAGATGAGGTTCCTCTAGGAGCCTTAGAGATAGAGTAAGGAGATGAGGTTCCTCTAGGAGCCTTAGAGATAGAGAAGGAGATGAGGTTCTCTGAGCCTTAGAGATAGAGTAAGGAGATGAGGTTCCTCTGGAGCCTTAGAGATAGAGTAAGGAGATGAGGTTCCTCTAGGAGCCTTAGAGATAGAGTAAGGAGATGAGGTTCCTCTAGGAGCCTTAGAGATAGAGTAAGGAGATGAGGTTCCCCTAGGAGCCTTAGAGATAGAGTAAGGAGATGAGGTTCCTCTTTAGAGATAGAGTAAGGAGATGAGGTTCCTCTGAGGAGCCTTAGAGATAGAGTAAGGAGATGAGGTTCCTCTAGGAGCCTTAGAGAGATGAAGTAAGGAGATGAGGTTCCTCTAGGAGCCTTAGATAGAGTAAGGAGATGAGGTTCCTCTAGGCGCCTTAGAGACTAAGGAGATGAGCTTCCTCTAGGAGCCTTGATGAGGTAAGGAGATGAGGTTCCTCTGTAAGAGCCTTAGAGATAGAGTAAGGAGATGAGGTTCCTCTAGGAGCCTTAGAGATAGAGTAAGGAGATGAGGTTCCTCTAGGAGCCTTAGAGATAGAGTAAGGAGATGAGGTTCCTCTAGGAGCCTTAGAGATAGAGTAAGGAGATGAGGTTCCTCTAGAAGCCTTAGAGATAGAGTAAGGAGATGAGGTTCCTCTGTAGGAGCCTTAGAGATAGAGTAAGGAGATGAGGTTCCTCTAGGAGCCTTAGAGATAGAGTAAGGAGATGAGGTTCCTCTGTAGGAGCCTTAGAGATAGAGTAAGGAGATGAGGTTCCTCTAGGAGGCCTAGAGATAGAGTAAGGAGATGAGGTTCCTCTGTTGGAGGCTTAGAGATAGAGTAAGGAGATGAGTTCCGAGCCTTAGAGATAGAGTAAGGAGATGAGGTTCCTCTAGGAGCCTTAGAGATAGAGTAAGGAGATGAGGTTCCTCTGTAGGCACTTTAGAGATAGAGTAAGGAGATGAGGTTCCTCTAGGAGCCTTAGAGATAAGGAGAGGAGATTCCTCTGTGGTTTTGGAGATAGAGTAAGGAGATGAGGTTCCTCTCGGAGCCTTAGAGATAGAGGAAGGAGATGAGGTTCCTCTGTAGGAGCCTTAGAGATAGAGTAAGAAGATGAGGTTCCTCTGTAGAGCCTTAGAGATAGAGGAAGGAGATGAGGTTCCTCTGTAGGAGCCTTAGAGATAGAGTAAGGAGATGAGGTCTCTGTAGGAGCCTTTAGAGATAGAGTAGAGATGAGGTTCCTCTAGGAGCCTTAGAGATAGAGGAAGGAGATGAGGTTCCTCTGTAGGAGCCTTAGAGATAGAGTAAGGAGATGAGGTTTCCTCTATAGAGCCTTAGAGATAGAGGAAGGAGATGAGGTTCCTCTGTAGGAGCCTTAGAGATAGAGTAAGGAGATGAGGTTCCTCTAGGAGCCTTAGAGATAGAGGTAGGAGATGAGTTCCTCAGGAGCCTTAGAGATAGAGTAAGGAGATGAGGTTCCTAGGAGCCTTAGAGATAGAGGAGGAGATGAGGTTCCTCTGTAGGTTTTAGAGATAGAGTAAGGAGATGAGTTTACTCTGTAGGAGCCTTAGAGATAGAGGAAGAGATGAGGTTCCTCTAGGAGCCTTAGAGATAGAGGAAGGAGATGAGTTCTGTGAGCCTTAGAGATAGAGTAGGAGATGAGGTTCCTCTGGAGCCTTAGAGATAGAGGAAGGAGATGAGTTTACTCTGTAGGAGCCTTAGAGATAGAGGAAGGAGATGAGGTTCCTCTCGGAGCCTTAGAGATAGAGTAAGAAGATGAGGTTCCTCTAGGAGCCTTAGAGAGTAAGGAGATGAGATTCCTCTAGGAGCCTTAGAGATAGAGTAAGGAGATGAGCTTCCTCTAGGAGCCTTAGAGATAGAGGAAGGAGATGAGGTTCCTCTGTAGGAGCCTTAGAGATAGAGTAAGGAGATGAGGTTCCTCTAGGAGCCTTAGAGATAGAGGAAGGAGATGAGGTTCCTCTGTAGGAGCCTTAGAGATAGGGTAAGGAGATGAGGTTCCTCTGTAGGAGCCTTAGAGATAGATTAAGGAGATGAGGTTCCTCTAGGAGCCATAGAGATAGAGTAAGGAGATGAGGTTCCTCTGTAGGAGCCTTAGAGCTAGAGTAAGGAGATGAGGTTCCTCTCGGAGCCTTAGAGATAGAGTAAGGAGATGAGGTTCCTCTAGGAGCCTTAGAGATAGGGTAAGGAGATGAGGTTCCTCTGTAGGAGCCTTAGAGATAGAGTAAGGAGATGAGGTTCCTCTAGGAGCCTTAGAGATAGAGGAAGGAGATGAGGTTCCTCTGTAGGAGCCTTAGAGATAGAGTAAGGAGATGAGGTTCCTCTAGGAGCCTTAGAGATAGAGGAGATGAGGTTCCTCCATGAGCCTTAGAGATAGAGTAAGGAGATGAGGTTCCTCTAGGAGCCTTAGAGATAGAGGAAGGATGAGCTCTAGGAGCCATAGAGATAGAGTAAGGAGATGAGGTTCCTCTGTAGGAGCCTTAGAGATAGAGTAAGGAGATGAGGTTCCTCTAGGAGCCTTAGAGATAGAGTAAGGAGATGAGGTTCCTCTAGGAGCCTTAGAGATAGAGTAAGGAGATGAGGTTCCTGTAGGCGCCTTAGAGATAGAGTAAGGAGATGAGCTTCCTCTAGGAGCCTTAGAAATAGAGTAAGGAGATGAGGTTCCTCTAGGAGCCTTAGAGATAGAGGAAGGAGATGAGGTCCTCTAGAGCCTTAGAGATAGAGTAAGAGATGAGGTTCCTCTATAGGAGCCTTAGAGATAGAGTAAGGAGATGAGGTTCCTCTAGAGCCTTTAGAGATAGAGGAAGGAGATGAGGTTCCTCTAGGAGCCTTAGAGATAGAGTAAGGAGATGAGGTTCCTATAGGAGCCTTAGAGATAGAGTAAGGAGATGAGGTTCCTCTGTAGGAGCCTTAGAGATAGAGTAAGGAGATGAGGTTCCTCTAGGAGCCTTAGAGATAGAGGAAGGAGATGAGGTCTTCCTAGGCCTTAGAGATAGAGTAAGGAGATGAGTTCCTCAGGAGCCTTAGAGATAGAGGGAGATGAGGTTCCTCTGTAGGAGCCTTTAGAGATAGATTAAGGAGATGAGGTTCCTCTAGGAGCCTTAGAGATAGAGGAAGGAGATGAGGTTCCTCTGTAGGAGCCTTAGAGATAGAGTAAGGAGATGAGGTTCCTCTGTAGGAGCCTTAGAGAGAGTAAGGAGATGAGGTTCCTCTAGGAGCCTTAGAGATAGAGGAGATGAGGTTCCTCTGTAGGAGCCTTAGAGAGAGTAAGGAGATGAGGTTCCTCTAGGAGCCTTAGAGATAGAGTAAGGAGATGAGGTTCCTCTGTAGGAGCCTTAGAGATAGAGGTAGGAGATGAGGTTCCTCTGTAGGAGCCTTAGAGATAGAGGAAGGAGATGAGGTTCCTCTAGGATCCTTAGAGATAGAGGAAGGAGATGAGTTTCCTCTGTAGAGCCTTTGCTAGAGTAAGGAGAGGTTCCTCTAGGAGAGAGATAGAGGAGATGAGGTTCCTCTAGCTAGAGTAAGGAGATGAGGTTCTCTCAGCCTTAGAGATAGGGTAAGGAGATGAGGTTCCTCTGTAGGAGCCTTAGAGATAGAGTAAGGAGATGAGGTTCCTCTAGGAGCCTTAGAGATAGAGTAAGGAGATGAGTTCCTCTGTAGGAGCCTTAGAGATAGAGGAGATGAGGTTCCTCTGTAGGAGCCTTAGAGATAGAGTAAGGAGATGAGGTTCTAGGAGCCTTAGAGATAGAGTAAGGAGATGAGTTCCTCTGTAGAGCCTTAGATAGAGATAGAGTAAGGAGATGAGGTTCCTCTGTATTAGAAGAGTAAGGAGATGAGGTTCCTCTAGGAGCCTTAGAGATAGAGTAAGGAGATGAGGTTCCTCTGTAGGAGCCTTAGAGATAGAGTAAGGAGATGAGTTTACTCTGTAGGAGCCTTAGAGATAGAGTAAGGAGATGAGGTTCCTCTGTAGGAGCCTTAGATATAGTGTTAAGTTGTAATAGTTTATTTTGATAACATCTGCAGAGGTCTTATGTTTTAAATTAATACATATAGAAAGATATTATAATAGACAATATTAAGGAGAATATTGATATTGTTATTAATGTATTATGAAGCATAGGGGTAATGTTTACTCTATGCAAATCTAAATGGCAAGAATTAATGTATATTGCATGAGTGACTATGTTAGTATTATAGATTGACGAAGCCGGTTGAATTCCGTGAAGTGACTCATAATAACAAGGACTTTATTGTGAAGGTGACTTTAATGCAGTCAAAACCAAGACGGAATCTTATTGTGAAAGCGCCGAACCGGAAGTGACGTTTCGACCGCAAGAGAGGATTATGAGACAGCGTGTTTAGAGAGATCGTTCTCTTTTTCTCAGGTAAGGCGACGAGGAGGGTGTCGGAGGAAGAAGCCGGAGCCGCAGCCTGGACACGACGGGAGAGCGTTGACTGTTTGTTTTACAATTCCTGCCATTAAATGTTGATAACTTAATCCATGCGCCCGGAAGCCTGTTTTCCACCATCTAGTGCCCAGTTTCAGAATACCAATTGGAAACCACGGCGGAACTGAGATGGCTACCGTCCGCCACGTCGGACGCTCATGCGGTGAGTAGCCCGCGGTATCGAACTATTTATGCCGTCAGAACACGGAGGGGTTTAACCAACGTTTGACGCTGTGTTTTTGTGTTTTATGTGTGTTTTGTTCCAGTTGCGTTAGCATGTTCTGCATGTTTTGCGATACATTTACTGGTGCAGGTCTCCCACGGTTGGCCGCGTGGTTGGTCGCACGTTGTTAGCGTCGCTGAGATGTAGATGTGTGCGCGATTGTGTTTGTTATGTTTGTGTCTTTTCTTTAGTGCGTTCCTCGCATCATTTGTCTCACGCCTTCCACGTAAATTGTCTCTTTTTCCTTTTTACGTTCCTCGGTGTTTGTGTTTTTTCTGTTTTGCGTTCCTCGTATGTCTGTCTCACGCTTTTCACATGACGTCTAGTCTTGTTTCTGTTGTTCCTTGTGTTATTGTAGAGTTTTTTCACTCTTTTCACGTCTTTCTACGTGTTATCGTGTGTGTGGCCTTGTTTGGAGTGGGCGGCCACGTAGAGAGTGTGCCCTGTGTGTGCGCTTTACACCAGGTGTGTCGCTGCGGCAACAGCGTTTGTGTGTGTGCTTCCTGGGTATTTAGTGCATGTTTTTTGTCATATTGTTGTTCGTTTGTTTTGTGAGTAACACATTTTTGTAGACAAGACTTGTGGCTAGTTGATGTGCAAAGAGAGTTAGTACTAGAAGCAGGAAGTGTGCAGTCGCGTGGAAGTTCGTGGACCAGGATCATTACCTCCCATTGTATCCTATTGGTGTGGCTGCACATTAGCTTGGTAGTTTGACGCACATAGAATAATCGGACGAAGACTACGCGGGGGGGTCTAACTAAGACCACGCTAGAAATCTAATATAAAATCATAAATTAGTGCGTGAACGTTGCTATTTAGAGATGAAAGTTACATAACGTAAGCGTGGTGGCCGTCGTGTTGAACGTGTCGCAGTTACAAGATCATTAGACCACATAGATCAGTTGAATTGCCGTGTCTGGTATGGGGGATTCACAAAAGGGGACTCACTGATCCACTTGGATACGAAAGGTACAGCGTGTTTTGGTTTTATGTTGTCTTGTGTTAAATCCACCATTTTGAGTTAGCTGAGAGAGAAGGACATTTGGTCTTTTGTTCAACCACATGGCTGGGGGTTGAAAGACATTTACATAACTAAGGACGCCATTACACATTCGAGGTGGCGCCGATATACTGCTTGTGGAACGAGGCATGCTAGGGATTAACCTAACCATATTGAATAGAGTTTCTTGGTTTTTGATTAATATTGCCATTTTTGGATTACAGTGGATTGTTTGATTTTTCCATTATTGCTTGTTTGTGGAATGGTTGTTTATTATCAGCCTTTGACAGATTGTCGATTTTGAGTTTCAATTATTGACGTTTGCCTTGTCTTATGGATTTGTCATCTGCTTTTCCATGATTGGCGTCTTTGGATTTCTGCGGTCGGCTTATTCATAATTGACAGTATTGGTTAAATTAACAGCTTCTCCCATTTCACAGAAGAAATAACATTTGTTTCATTGGTTACAATAACACCTTTTTCCCATTTGTTGATTGTTAACATTTTCATGCTGTTCAATATAACTGTATTGTTTACCTAATTTGTATTTTTCCCCAACTGCACCGCACCCACAATTAGACATATAGTGTAGAATAAATTTTCTTTCAATTTCTTTCGAAAAATCGATTTTACGAATTTTTGAGGGATTTTGATCTGAAATTTTTTAGGTTTTTCTGTGCTCTACATTTACATTTCCTTACATATATTAAGCCTATCAGATCTGATCCCTTTAACAATGTCAGAATCTACGTCAATCAAGACCCCTGTCGCTTGGATAGAGAACGTTTCTCTACACTGCCGTGAATGGTAGGGAAAGCCGACAGACTGCACCACTACAAGAAGCTGAGGAAGCATGTGCAGGACGCACGTGCAGGAATGACATGCAGAGGGTTTACTGTATGTAACAACCCTGGATGGGCCCACAGAAGACCAGAAGCAAGAGAAGAAGTGTTTCCGATCCCGACCAGCAGAGAGCGCCAAAGCCAAGAACGCTCCCAAAGAAGAAGCTCCCCCGACTGGAACCCCGCATAAAGAGGCAGCCCCATCCTCCGCCCCATCAAGATGTTTCGACGGCGAGAGCTCCCCATCCCCCGACCCATCAGGATGTTTCAACGCCTAGAGGTCCCGGACCATCAACATGTTTTCACACCTATGACCGCCCCGCCCCCATGTCTACCCCAGACCTATCAGTCCTGCCCCTCAGCCCCTGCAGTCAGCGATGGAGCTGCATTCATGAGTCTGCCCCCTGCACCCCAACCCCCGACGCAAGACTTATCCCAACAATTGGACTTCAAGGGCACATTGAACGTGCCTACAAGCTGGACCAGAGAACTAGGCCCCCTCGGAGAGCCAAGCAGACTCCGCCAACAGATGACTTCCAGCATCAACTACGGACATACAAGCCCCCATGCAAGACCGCTGCCACAGACAGAGTGCCCCCAAAACAAAGCGGAACAACAACATATCCAAGCCCCACTCATCACAACAAGCACCGGTGTCACCCAGTACAAGCCGTACAGCCCAAGGGATATGCACTACATCACGGACCAGCTGCCACCCATATCGAAAGGAGGAGTCCCTGGATAAAGGCACTCGACGCTGCCACCACCGGCATCCCCTTGGCAGTCGGAGACGTGAGGGCAATCCTGGCAAAATGCTCCTCGCTGAGAGAGCTAGAAGACCTGGAGAGAGATGCTGGCTGCTCATCTGCCCATAACAGCCAAGATGTGGACACTGTCAACATACACCTGTTCGCTGCCATCAGAACACGGTGGCCCTTTACCCCCGACATGGCCAACCTGTCTGCCATCAAGTTAAGACCAGATGAAGACGGTGAGACCTACTTATCCCGATCAGCAGAAGCCTGGGAATCAGCTACAGGCACCAGACACGACAGAGATTCCACCTTGATGAACATATGGAAGGAAGCAGTGATAAAAGGACTCCCACCCAAACTCACCAAAGAAATGTACCAGACGGTGGGCATCAAATATGTCACCTATGACATATGGAAGGAATATATGAGCCACTTCATTGCCAAACACCTCGAAGATGAACAAGAGGAGAAGGCAAACAACGAAAAGATGGCTGTTAAAGCTACAACTAGCAGAAAAAGATACTGACGCTTTTAAACACCGACAGACACAAAAACAGATGGCTCTTGCACCTGACGTGGCCACCCAGATCCGTGAGGAAGTCGGGAAAGCCATGAGCACCTTCATGCAAGAGGGAGGACAACACCAGCCTGCCTCCCAACAGAAGCAAGAAGCCATGACCTGGCAACAAGAAGAGGATTACGACAGCGAAGTATGTTTTCTCTGCAGGAAGCCTGGACACTGGATGCGGAGCTGCCAAGAAGGAATAGGAGGCCGCCAAAAAGCATATACACAAAAAGAATATACACAAAAAGGATTTACACAAAGAGGACAGAGAGGACGAGGATGTGGCGACCCAAACCGCCAAATGATGACACAAGAACAAGAATCTGAGGAGATCTTATGACAGATCCCAGGAGACTCAACACAAGGCGTTATGGTTCCAATTGGATGAGAACCTGTCATCACATGTTCCATAGATGGAGAAGAAAAAGACCTGATGGTGGATACTGGCGCCTCAGTCTCGTGCATTGCCAAATTGCACAATGCAGTACCACCACTCTCCACTCGAACACTGTCAGTTGTGGGATATTCCGGAACACCACAGAAGCAATTTTTCACAAAGAAATTGCACACAATTGTGGGGAAAACGATTCTCCACCACTCCTACCTCCATGCCCCATCATCACCCATTGACCTTGCTGGAAGGGATCTACTGCGAACACTTGGCATCTCGGTCATATGCTCCCCTGCCGCTCTACCTTTCGCCCCAGGGGACTAGTCTTGGGACCTCAACAGGCCGGACACCGAATAATGTTTATGAGCCCCGACATCGCCCCAGAAGCAGGAAGCTCAACCAGAGTATACTGGTCCGAACTGGAGCCAGAAATCCAAGGATCACCTGGACTAATCAAAGAATTCATGGACTGGAAGTCATGGATTATGACACAACATCCATATGTCATGCCAGAAGATCCCTATCACTGCACCTACAACTACACCACTGCTGTCGACGACGCCTACCAACAAGCCTGGGACGAAGAAAAGGAGGTGACATTGAAGTCATCAGAACAGGAGCCATTAAAAGAAGGCGTTGCCGCTGAATGCCTGCAGTCTCCCGACCACTGCAATCTGACTCCGCCCCTCACATCACACTGCTGACAGGAGCAGGCCATGAAGCAAGAACTCTTGGCCCCATGATGAAAGCAGTCTCAAGAGTAAGGGGATTCCTACCACATCCCCTGTCTGTCACACACCGATGGTGACTATTGGAAAATACAACAACATTCGTATTCTAAAGGACTGCTCCAACAACTTGACCTTGACAGAAATCATGGAGAGAACATTCCAACCATCCTGCCACTGTTGAAATGCTAGAAGACGTGCCGCCCCAAATATGGTCAGCAGGAGACTATGATGTTGGTCACACCAACACAACGTGGAAATGATTTTGAAGCCAAATCAAGATGCAGTATGGCGCTATCAATATCCCTGAAGAAGAACAGAAGGATGGCATACGAGAGACCATCCAAGGCTTGTATGAAGCAGGAGTGCTGATTGACACAAAGTCCAAATGGAATACTCCAATATTGCCAGTTCCCAAATCCGGCAACAAAGGCTGGAGGATGGTACATGACCTGAGAGCCATCAACAGTGCCACAACGCCACAGAACATTCAAGTGCCCAACCTACACAGCAGTGTCCTGCTTGTCACCAAAACAACAATACTTCACTGTCATTGACTTGGCAAATGCTTTCTTTTGTCTGCCCCTTGACAAAGCAAGTAGGACTATGTTTGCCTTTACGTTTGAAGGCAGACAATACACCTATTCCAGAATGCCGCAAGGCTACAGAGACAGCCCGGGATTATTCAATGCAGCCCTGAAGCAAGACCTCAAAGACCTCACCATTCCAGAAGACACAGTTCTCGTACAGTATGTAGATGACATACTGCTTGTCGCACCAACTGCTGCAGTCTGCCTCAGAGTGACCAAAGACAACGCTGCTCTCCAGAGCAGGTTATAAAGTCAAGCGCTCTAAAACACAGATTGCAAGAAAAACAGTGACATTCCTGGGAAAACTCATCTCAGGAGACTCCTGCGCATTGTCTGCAGGACAGAGGTCTGCCATCTTGAGTGCAGCAAAACCAAAGACTGTACAAGACATGCTGTCATTCCTTGGCCGAACTGAATACAGCCGCCATCACGTTCCTGACTTCACGCCTCTCACACAGCCACTCCGAGACATGTTGGCTGAAACAGGAAACCGTAACCTGAAAGCCACATTGACATGGACCACTGATGCAGAACACTCATTCACAGCAACAAAGCAGGAGGTCAGCAAAGCCATGAGCACCTTCATGCAAGAGGGAGGACAACACCAGCCTGCCTCCCAACAGAAGCAAGACGCCATAATTCCTTGGCAACAGGGACAAGCGGATCCCAGAGACAGTGAGCCATGTTTCCTCCAGTTTGGATACTGGATGCCGGACTGCCAGCAAGAAGAAGACCGAGAGGAGGACCTGTCATCTGTCACCTGTCATCTGTCACCTGACTTGTCATCACAGCCATCGATGGAGCAGCACCTCAGGATTGTGCATTGCCTAATTGCACCATGAAGTACCACCACTCTCCACTTGAACACCGTCAGTGTGGAATATCCAGAGACATCACAAGAACGTTGATCCAAGCAAGAAGTTTGGCCAAACATCAGAAGCCGACCACAACATGCGTCCACTTGAGTTTTCTGAATCAAATGTTGTTTCAGAAAAAGGAGGATAGAGGAGATAGCTAATGTACTACAGCTCAAGCGAGACCATAGAGGGTGAGCAGGTTGCACAAAGCAACTGGGATCCCTGTAATGTGTCACGAGCTCGAGGTCAACACAGAACAAGGCGTTCACACATTTTTGACTTCAAGTGCGTTCTCAATGACAGCAACAAGACAAGATCTCAAAACTCTTACAACAGCCACACATCAACTTTGTCAACGAGCCCAACAACATGGCAGACGGATTACAAGTTAACCTGGAAGAACCACATGACTGCAGAGATTGCACGAAAAGATCTCAAGGTCAGAATGGACTTGGAGAAAGAACCACTGGACAGTCTAACACTGTTCACTGATGGACACTGCCACAGAGAGCAACATCAACAACAAGGGAATAGACATTCAACCATTGCAGCTGAAATCATCCCACAACCAGCATCTTCACAGCTCACAGAATTAGTGGCTTTGACGAAACCACTGGAACACGCCAAAGGAAAATCAGTCAACATTTACACCGATTCAGTTTATGCATATGGAGCCGTGCATGTCGACGGTCCCCAGTGGTTGAGAAGAGGATTCTTAACTACAGCAAATGCACCAGTAAAGCACAGAAGCCAGCTGTCATCCTGCTACCACACAAAGTAGCAGAAATGAAATGCAAAGGACATCAGAACTTGACAACGACGGTGGCAAGAGGCAACGACAGCCATTGACACACCGGAACTCCCGAAACTTGGATTAAAGGACATTAAGCGCATGCAGAAAGAAGCAGGAGTTTATGAGCAGAATCAGTGGGCACACAAAGTTGCCAGCCAGAAAGAGGGTCTCTGGAGATCACATGATGGACGCATGGTGGCACCTGCAAAGATGTGTCAAGGACTCATAAGACAGGCACATGGTCCCTCTCATGTGAATCCCAGAAGAACGGAGCAGAGGTCTCCATCCTCTGGTGGCATCCCTACATGACAGAGATATATGCTCGAGGAGTGATCAGGTCTGACTGGCACAGCTTTGCAACCAAACACTTAACACATTCACATTCACACAGGAGCAGACTATCGCCCAGGAGGAGCAGAGTTCATGGCGTGGCTTTGGAGAATATTTGAGGAATGAACTAACCACAGTTAAGTTTTTCTTTGAGCAGGTTACCGGAGCCCACCAGGAGCCCAGTGGACTAAGTCCAGGCGAATGGGGTGCTCTGAAGTCATTGCAAGGACCTCGGAGCGCCCTCGATGTGAGTGGTCTCACACAGTGACACCATTTCACATTTTTGTAAATATGTTCATATTTGTATTATACTGAGACATTAGAGCTAGAGTTAGGACTGCAACACAGGAAGATGTGTGCAGATAACATCGACTCACTGCTCACCGTCTCCTGTCATTAATGGCACCTCGATGTGCAAATGTTTTGTTTTTCCCCATAAGCTGTTTTAGGTTCGACGAGAGGGTGCTGGACGAATACCTGCCTGCTATCAGATCCTGGTAGGATTTGAATATTTCTATGCCCTAGTCAAGGGCCATAGATAGGATCAATTACATTTATCATAACCAGTAAAGATAAATAAAGTTAGATTGGATAAGTAATTGAGACTCTGTTGGACGACGGATGGCCATTTAATAGATGATTCCTCCCAGGGTGAGAAGCTGCTCCTCCGACTCAGTTGAAGATTGCGAATTCAAGCCTAGAAAGTATTAGATACTTATTAAATATAGAAATTAAAATATAGACAATTTGTCATAGTCAAGTGTCACATTCTGTATAGAGCCGCCCTAGTGGCCGCTGTGTTGTGTTGTGTTTTCATTTTCCAACAGCTACACCTGACGCCCAGCATCGTCCATCGTGTGCTGGCTGCCTGCTGTGAGGACCTGCCATGAGGAGCTGCCCACAGGAGCACCCATCATCACCGGCTCAGAGAGACTGAGGAGCAGAGAGCCATCCTGAGGACCCCTGCGATGCCATTCGGCAGAGGACAGAGCGATGCAGAGGAAGAGGGACAGATGACATCATGTGGATATGCGAATCCACCGACGGACGGACGGCGCAGCCAGTGAAAACCATGAGGAATAATATCTCCCCATGAGACAGGTTCCAGAGAGACATCAACCTTTTGGATGACTGCAGAGAACCACTGCATGCAGGTAGCTGCATGTGAGATAGAAGTCCTCAGCTGAGATTTAGTGAGTGTGAATTGCTGGTAGACAGTTAACTGCTTGCAGTCTGTGGACGCAGTGATCCATGCTCCCTCAGCTGAGTGGGACGATCGCAACCATCATTGACAATGAGGAACTGGAGAACTGGAGTTGCAGAGCATGTATGCGGAGGGACTGGATTCACAGGGATGCACAGACACCTGCACAGATAGACACTTAGTGCACATGTTACATCAACCGGAACCATCAGGACAGCAGGATTTTTCACCTGTGTGATGAATACATTCACACTGACACTTAGTGTTATTTAGTTTCCTTGAGAAGCAGGGATGAAAGGAGGGAGTGATGTTCTTCCACAGGGATGCTGAATGATAATGAGTGAGAATTAAAATGTTGTACAATGTTTGTTTACATAGAGGGTCAAAATAAATGGGCTATTACTTGGTTGTTTATACTATTGGATAAGTATAAAAGGAGGGATTGTTAAGTTGTAATAGTTTATTTTGATAACATCTGCAGAGGTCTTATGTTTTAAATTAATACATATAGAAAGATATTATAATAGACAATATTAAGGAGAATATTGATATTGTTATTAATGTATTATGAAGCATAGGGGTAATGTTTACTCTATGCAAATGTAAATGGCAAGAATTAATGTATATTGCATGAGTGACTATGTTAGTATTATAGATTGACGAAGCCGGTTGAATTCCGTGAAGTGACTCATAATAACAAGGGACTTTTATTGTGAAGGTGACTTTTAATGCAGTCAAAACCAAGACGGGAATCTTATTGTGAAAGCCCGGAACCGGAGTGACGTTTCGGCGCGCAAGAGAGATTATGAGACAGCGTGTTTTAGAGAGATCGTTCTCTTTTTCAGGTAAGGCGACGAGGAGGTGTGCTCGGAAGGTGCCGCGAGCCTGGACACGAGAGGAAGCGTTGACTGTTTGTTTTACAATTCCTGCCATTAAATGTTGATAACTTAATCCATGCGCGTCCGGAAGCCTGTTTTCCACCATCTGCGAAGTGCCCAGTTTCAGAATACTCAACAATAGAGTAAGGAGATGAGTTTACTCTGTAGGAGCCTTAGAGATAGAGTAAGAAGATGAGGTTCCTCTGTAGGAGCCTTAGAGATATCAGCTGACTCCTTTGCGTCAAAAGGAGTCAGCTGAGGTGGTCCGGGCATCTGACTCGGATGCCTCCTGGACCCTTTAGAGGTAGCCAACACGTTGCCCGCGGTGACGACATGAGTCGCCCGCACGGCATTTTCTAAAAATAGTCAACAATGAGCTCTGTCACAAAAAACGCCATAATCCCCAGGCACTAGGACCCTGGGGAGGCTGTCTCATTCGGTCTTTGACAGACTTATTTGCAGCCAGGATCACAGCCAATGAGGCGAGCTCAAAGTAAAGGATGCACGGAGTGAACAGGAAGTCCAGGGAGTTACAGAATATATATATATATATATATACCGAGTGTTAGCTGCTTACATTCAGCTTTACTTGAGGCAATGAAGGGACTTAGAAACTGTCTCCAGTGAGCCAGAGAGTGAACGAGAGAATTAGAAGTACAATAAATAAGGATGGGCATCTCTCTATTCTGTGCATTACTCTACATTCTGATTGTATTGGTTCCATTGGTGTGTCGACAGTGACCCAGTTCCTCCTGGTCTCAGTGGTCATCTCCCTGTGACCCTGAGACGGTCTCTAACAATAGA